>NW_028278454.1:0-129509 GCF_059751315.1 Micrasema longulum
TCATGCAAGAGGTCATGGGTTTGATTTCCGATATGGTTGGTATGAAATATTTATTTAAAAGCGTAATTAAAAGGACTGGTACCTGAAGCGTAAGACTGATTACCTTATCTTGATGTAACAAAAATGAACAAGATACGCTGTATCTGATGTATCAATTCGGTGTCCTTTGCGCCATTAGGTGCGGAAAGGGAATGATGATAATGAAGATGAGATTATTAAAAAAAAGCAAAAACTTATGTAAAAACTGAATGGCTCCACTAAAAAAAGTCAAATTTCGATTTGTGGCCCTTTCGAATTTCCGCAGCAGTATGTTAGTATTAAAAAAATAATGTATTTACAGTAAGGAGGATACTTAAATACTTGTCTCAGCTCAAAAGTTTAGCCTTTATCTCCTGTTTGAACAATTGCACCATGAGTTTTGAATTTTAATTCGAGATACGTCATTAAATCGATATCAATATTGATTTTATGCGTAAACCATTATAACCCATGTAAACAAAATAATGCCTCCCTATTTTCAATATGAACATAATACGTACGTATCCTTGAGAAAACTGATGAATAATATTTGTACGGTAATTTAATATGAAGAAAATTACCCATTTTTTTAAAAGCAAACATTTACCTTGCATCGAGTGCTAATTACAAATTAAAAAAATGTGCGAACATGAAAACAAACGCATTGTAAGTCACATGATTCTTTTTTCTACTGTGAAGCTCAAGTTAGATGATGTAATATTTGGTTTAGAAAAAATATAAACTTTTCTATTGACCAAATTAAGTGCTACGAGGAATCGGATATGAAAAAAAGATTTATTAGACGCCGTAAAAATTAGACCATTTAGTGATAAAATTCTGTGGTTTTTAAAAATATTTTTTATTTGTTTCAGACTATTAAATCAAGCCAAAATAATCTTTTTTTATTTTTATACATCGTATTATCAGCGCTATGATTTTTTAATGTTTTGTATTTCTCAACAATATTTTGAGTTTATCATAAATTTTTGTAGACAAGGACTGGATTCAATTCCCAGGGGAGCTGTTAATATTAACATATTACAACATAGATGAAAGAACATCTTAGAAAAGGTAATACAGAATTCTAGGCATCTACATCTACATCTACATTCATCCTAATCTCTATTCAATTATACCCCAGTGAAGGGAATACATGACTAATTAATTATTTTTTTTGCTGTGTCCTCTTGTTCTCTTCATTTAAAAAAAAACTGACTCAGCTTATGTTAACACCTAATAAATAAATGTACACATTTATGTATATACATATTAAAAAATATAAATATATTTATTTTTCCCTACATATATTATTTACATATGTACCTCTTAAAATTAAGCTATAACATAAATTGGAAAAAAAAATTACAAAGACTTCAGCGTTTGAGCGTGGGCCATTACTTTTTTAATTATTAAAAAGTTTATAGCATATAAATATGGTATGACATGACTATGAAAAGAAAAGCAAATAAAAATAATAGAAATATCAAATTAACATATGCTGATATTACGAAAACATGATTTATTTGCAGTATGCATTTATTTTTAATTTTAATTCTTTTATATTTTTTTAAAAGAATGTGTCTACCCGTTTCTTCCATGCTAATAAATAATATAAACTTATATTTTATATTATCTAAACATGTTTTGTCTTACATATTTTCAAAGGGTCAATAGGTCAATGCGACAGGTTTCTAATACTGACAGCAATTCCAGCTATCAATTAATAAAATCTAATGATGTTATTGACGCTGCACAAATACCAATTTGGTATTTTGATTGATTTTTTACAGTTAAAATGTTAAAATGATAGGAGTTGCAATAAATATATTTTTGGCAGTTCAGTGGTCTGTCTGTCTCGCATATTGCAAAAAAATCTTAAAATTCTAACGCAAAAGGTATACTTGTGCCAGGATTGATTTATTTTAGAAGACTAAAGAGGAAATGCGATCCTAATTATATTGTATTATGGTAAGAGCAGTATTTTTTACGCACTATAGATATTTACCATTAGCGTGTCTCTATCGTTTTGCTTTATTGATAAATTGTTTTTTATGGGATGCAGGATCATCCATAAACCCAAAAAAGCGCTCAGTTTTATCTGCCGTCTTTAGGCGTTAGGTATACAAATATGATAAAGAATTTTGACAAACAGAAAAAACAGCATCAAGAAAAATTTCATTTTGATACTCTTTCTAAAAAAATTTATCAAAATTGGTTTAGTTTTGAGATGCGGAAAACGTAATAGCGAAACGTTGATTCTGTCGATTTCAGTTGGGCAAATTTAGTCCGACGTGCGGTTGCCTTTATATCAACATTGGAGAGACATATGCGAGAGAGTGACACTCAAACTATGTTCAAATACCTATTCTATTTTTTTTCTCCCACCGCATTTCCTCTTAAAATACGAACAAAAAATGGTCTAAGGCTTGGGCAACAAAAATTGCCCTCTTTTTGAAAACTCTTAACTAGTCTCCAAATATAACATTATTTTTCACACTGTCTGTATGTATCTTGTTAAACTGTTCTTATCTCAACACAAACCCTCACGCCAGGTAAGCAAAGATAATAGAACACCATATCACCGAATTTGCACACATACCTCGTTTTCTGTACATTGACATACGTTTTCACGCTCGCGCCCTGATAACTCCTACTTTTGACATGTCCATCTTTAAATATTTGTTAGATTTGGTCATGCCATGTTTTTCTTGTTTTCTACATCATTTTAGCCATTTTTTCGCCGTCTATTTGCTCTACATGTCGAAACCAACGTGGAGGTGTTTTCTTGATTTTGTCGATAATGCTTATCTCAATTAATGTACGGATTTCGAAATAAACACGTAACCATCCCTTCCCGGTTATGTCGCGGCGTATGAAGTAAAAGAGTACCGAATGTACGATTGTCTCACACACTCCTTACGTCTCACTCTCGATGCTACAGGTATATTCGCGAGCGTGAGACACAATTTAATGCGACACGCAGGTCAATAACAAAGATTTGGTACACTACACTGCTAGACGCCAGTTAGCCAGTAACTCCCCGAGCTCCGTTAAGGGTGGTTCGATCGCTCGCGCTGCGAGCGTTAACTAATGGTTTTTAAAAAATATTTTTAGCAATTAGATCAAAAATATTACAACTTTTGTTTTTAATTATGAATAATTAAAGCGAAAGTCTATGAACATTCCATTTTTTCGATTTAAAATCTTTAATTTTGCATGTGTAATGACTACACAGTACCGCAACGCGAGAATGTTTTTCGCGCAGTAAGGGTTATTAAAATACAATTTTGATGCTTATTCCGGTAGCATTATTTTTTCAATGACGATCATATTATTTCGGGTCGCCAGAGACCAGGGACTGATTAGTGTAGGAATTCCTCTTGGATAAAAGGCCATAAGATTAAAATCACTAACCTAATAAATAATTCATGAACCGCGACAGTTCGGCATTGGGAGAACAGAAACCAGTTTCAAATTCTAAACAAAATGTCCATTATAAACTATAACAGCACTGGCTCTAACTAGTTTAGTTTCAAACATTATTTTATGAGACAATACCTACGAGTATAAGCTTACCTAATATTCAATGTTACGGAATTAAATTACTATCAAAGCATGGTTAATTAAACGGTCTAATTAATTAACCGGTTTGGCATTACAAATATTGCGCATTATTTACAAAAACAAAAATGCAATTTTATGTTTGCTTTTGATACCAAGGTATAAATGAAATAATAATAATTATGTACATTTATTATTTTTTTGACAAAGAAGTCAATCAAAACAATTTAATTTTATATTTGTTTTATTTAAGTTATATTATTAACGGCTGAGCTAATTACAACAATTATAATGTAGAAAAATATATGCAAATAGAAACTGCATTAACAGAACAAGAATACATTTAACAAAGCAAAATAAGATAAACAAAATAATGGTAATTCAGTCTATATTCAAAGAACTGTTCTATTATATATAAGACTATAAGCTAAGCCATGCCAGTCCGTATATATCTCACACTATTGTTGACGGAGAGATATATGAAGAACAGAATAACCATTCTTAAAGAACTCAGAAAAGATTTCAACTTTTTAATTTCTCAAAAATTGAAGGAATGTGGATGTTCAAACTAGACAGAATAATGGATGTTACACGGCGTGTAATGTGGCCACTTAAACCGGACAACGACAGGTCATAAGCCCTGTAAAAGTCAGGACATCGTTTTACTTTTTCAAAATTGTTTTGATCTCTGTTATTAATCTTAATAACTCCCTAAGGGGTGAAATCTAATCCTTGTCGATAAAAATTTGAACAAACTCAAAATATTGTTGGTAAAACTAACAGACCAGACCAACAAGAAGAAGTAAAAAAAATGAAAATAATATTGTCAGGCTTTGCGTTGCCTAGGGGAAATAATTCAGCCCGATGAATCTTACCCACATCAATTATGAAGTTCAGTGTTTTTTTTTAATTTGTGAAACAAAGCAAAAAAAAAAAAAAATCATTTTTTCACTGCTATGATTTTTAAAGTTTTCTAATTATGAAATTACTCCGCCCTCAACGTCGCAAGTTCTCGTCGGTGAGTTTCGCTGATTGGTGAGTTGGCTTTCCGGAAACCGGAAATATATCATAAAATTGTTATTGGTGGATTCTGAAGAACTTGTGAGGTAATTCAAAGTAGTCAATTTTGATTAAAATATTATTTTCTAGAAACTTCGCCGTACAGTTTAATTCTCTAACTTTTACCGCGTGCAAGATTTTTTTTTTATCCAATTTTTCGTAGCACTGAACTTCTTCATTAACGTTTCAGGGCCCCGATTATGATGGAAGGTAAACATTTATCTTCAATTTTATCTACAAAGTAAAATAAAGTTTTCTGTATAAAAAGCAGAATATACATCAACAGCCTGTAGATTTTAAATTAGTTTGTGTAGTATTGCAAACGCGCCAGCTTTAGTTAAATAAACAGTAAATAAACGTTTTTTTTGTAATATGTATCTATATATAAATAAATTAAATAAAAATGACACGTTATAAGTCCTGTAGATCTCTGTATTCCCTTCTTAAAAACGTTTTCCCTCTCTGTTGCAATAAAATTAAAGGAAGTTAGGTGCGCTATTTCTTCGTCGAATGCCATTTTATCGCGATGTTAAATAATATCTGTCGCAAAAATAAACAATCCATTGACTCATAAATCGTGTTTAATTTTCTCTGTTTATTAACTATTCAACTTTTTATCACTGTAATAATATTGTGAGTCAGTTTTTTTGTATCAATTATTTTTGAAATCACTATTGATACCATTTTGTTAAAGATGATAGTCACAAAGGTCGCAGTGGAAACAAATGACCGTGGCATGGAAACCGATTATTCGTTTTATTGTTGTTACGTATAACCTCTATAGGTAATCGAAATGAGTTCACGTGTATTTTACATTTCTGAAAAAAAACTCAATTTCAAAGTTCCGTAGTAAAAATATCGTTTCCTTATTGGGCCAACAAATACTAATAAATAGATCTAAATTTGTGGCAGCAGAGAATAAAAACTTTTTTAAGAAGGGAATATGGAAGTCTAGGAATTTACTGGGCTTATGACCTGTCATTGTCTGGTTAAAGTGGCCACTTCACACCTTGTGTAACGTTTCCCGTTCTGCCTATTTTAAACATCCACATTTCCTCAACTCTTCAATCTGTTGACTTTTGTGAAGTAAGAGTTGAAACCTGTATCATTTTTTTTGTCAATAAAAATGGGAAAACCAAATAAAAGTATGGATTGATGAGTGGATCAGGCCGAATAGGTAGAACTATGTTTTTATTTACAATATTTTATTTGTGAGTTTTATGTGGTTTTATTATATCATATATAAAAATGATGATCACTCTCAGGACGGGACACTTCAGTGAGAGAACATTATCATCAATGTTTAAAAAGTTATACATAAATTGTAAAAAACAAATACATAATCTGCTATTCATTAAAAAAATAAGCTATTTAAATCTGTTTGTTTTGTACATAATTTTCTTTTTTTCTATTAATCTTGAAGTATGGCACACATAAACATATTATTATTTGTGCTCTAATTATGACATTGTATATTTATATCATCATCATTTCCTTTCCGCACCTAATGGTGCAATTGTACACCAATCGCAGTGTATCTTATCAATAATCGAAAGTAAGATAATAATCAGTCCATGGACTATGAAATATTCTAGTGTAAAAACACCTCTTTTAATAAATATTTCATGTTAACTATGTCAGGAATCGATCCCGATATCTCTTGCATGGTAGACAAACGCACTGATCACTACACTACGAGGCCGAATGAATGAAAAATTATTCATAAATTAGTCACTGATGTAATTGTAGACGAAGAACTAAAACTTGAAAAAAATTGTACTAAACATGGACAACGAAGATCAGAAAATAACATATTCAACCTTCTAAAAAGAGACAAGGACAGTCTACACTAATAAATCAGAGACTGAAATCATACAATAAACTACCAGACAAAACAAAACAAAAGACCCAGACAACCTTTATAAAATATGTTAAAAATATTATCATTTACAGTAGAACATTAATTATAAAAGTAAAAATATTTTGTCAAATGTATGTTGCCCATAGGGGTTTAGGTTAGGTTAAGGGTATAGAGTATTTATAAACTTTTGAACAAATATTTATGTTGAAATAATAAAAATACGTATAAAGTTTTAGTCCACTTTTACTTTTATTTTATTTTATTTACTACATCCGTATTATTATAATTAAAAATGCAGTACCACGAAGAAATGTCAGAAAAAAAACTCAATTCATATTTATATCTTGACCTTAAGTTTGAATTTAATTATTTTTTCTCCTATGCATATGATAAATATCTATAGTGTGTATAAAATTCACTGTTCTAATGTTATAACCCAGGAGGAAAATACGGGAATATGTTTGCATTAAGAAAATTCAGAAAATTCAGGTAGGCTTACAACCCGAGAGAGTAAAAAGTTGAAAAAATGAATATATTTCACATTTTATTTATTTTTTGTTTCTGGTAAATGAAATTGATAGTAAATTGTTTCATAATAAACTTCCAATGCTGGTTTTGATTTGTCAGAGTGTAAGGGGTTGGAAATTAAGCATTTACAAGGTTTCACAACACACTACTATAGAACAGATTCAATTGTCATCAAATTAAATCAAACCTTAGATCACATGATTCGGTACCGTAATGAAATTTAATAGATTTGTTTGCGCATAACACTCAAAGAAGTAATGGTTATATCTCTTTTCTCTGGTTTAATATTTTTTAACAAATTACAACAGGGATGGAGAATACCTTAAATAAAGAAATATGCAAGTCTAGGTATTTACAGGGCTTATGACCCGTCATTGGCTGGTTTAAGTGGCCACTTTACACACTGTGCACCATTCACCGTTTTGCCTATGTTTGAACATCCATATTTCTTCAATTCTTCCATTTGTTGATTTTAGTGAAGTTAAAGAGCTGAAACCTTTATTGATGTGAAGAGATTCATCTCACATACTAGGCAACGCCTGAAAACAATTTTCCAATTTTTAAACTTCTTCTTAGACCTGTTGTAATTTGTTAATCTTAAGGCTGTAGTCGAGTAAAACGAACGCAAAATTAGGAAATCATACGATTTTGCCATTTTAAAACGAATTTTATTTTAAAATCGTGCAATAACGAAAATTTCATATTAGATAAAAACAATATTTTTTGTAGGTATTTCTTTTTAAAAATATATTTAAAAGTTTTATATAACTAAAATATATTTACTTTTAGACCGGCAGATTACACCATTTCAAATTTATACTAAGCTTAGGTATCTGGGATCTCAATAAAGACTAAGTATTGAACTAAAATTTGCTGGTATGATTTGAAGATTAAACAAGAAAGTGGCCGCGGCAGAATCTTATTTTTTTGTTTTTGAAAAGAAATATAAGCATTTAAAATTACATAAATTTTTGTGACATTTTCCTTTATTTCTACTTGAAATAATGCCTTTCGAGAGGGTGAAATCCAGTCTTTTGTCTACAAACATTTAGACAAACTTAAATATTATTAATCATCATTAACAAAGTGTTTCAGGTTAACCAATAAGTTGATATAATGATATTTCTAATGAGTATTTCAAATTTGTGGATTAAAGTATCATTCGTCTTATATTTCTAAAATAAATTTCATCTACTTTGAAACCCCCGGAACTGAAAAAAAAAAATAGGTTTAATCTTTCCCCGTAATTATTTTTATTTTTATTTTTATTTATTATGTTGTTCATTGTTTTTATAAATGTAAGTAATATTATTAAGTTAGTATAAATATAATCTTCACCAACAAGCTACAAAAAGTGGCTTGGTGGGATTTTAGTTTTAGTAAAAATATAACAAGTGAAATTTTTTTAAATTGTAAAAATGTATAATTATACTATTAAATAAAATAATTTTAAAAAAATAAAAGTGTACTTTGGTGATTTATTCACGTATATGGCAGTTTGTGATAATTTCTGCATTTTTTACTTAAAAACGGCAAAAAGTGGACTGCCGTGTTTAATTCTTTAAGGTACAGAAATATCCGGTCAAATGACATCAACCCTGATGATAGACATACGACACTCGGCATAATAACACAGGAAAACTCATGGCGAAAAATATAACACATTGGAAATGAAACTACAATAATATATTTATAATTATATTCAATTTACCTGCTCAATTATTTGTGATTAATGTCTGCACAACAAATACCGACTTATTTGAACGGTTTAGTATAAATGTATGTTATGACGACACGTAATGCAATAATACTTTCAAATAATTCAATTGTCCTATCAGCTGTGCTATTTTGGAGTGATGAATATTTGCCCTTGGACCAGAAGAAGTTGCAATTCGTCCTTGTGAAACAATTATGTTAAATGTATGTAAATTAACTCAATTAAAATGCTATCAAATTGTTATCGATGAAAAGTTGTTTTTGGGGTTGAAGGGAAATCAAGGCCGATGAATAATGTCATCTTAAGAAAGGTTTAATTGACATTAAAATAAAAAAAACCTTGTACATTGGTACGAGTATCAGTTAGGAAACCTCCATTATTTAATTTTTATATGTGCTGTATTTGACATTTTATTTTATTTTATTTATTAGGGATATCAACAGTAATACATGTAAAATAAATTTAACAAATAAAATATACAGAGAATAAAACCAAAGACAGATATCCACAGAAATACATTAAATACTCGTAAGATACATGCTAGTGTGTTTGTGTGAGTGTAAGTGTGTGAGAGAGTAGGTGAGTGGGTGTTATAATGGAATGAGGGTGGACATGTGTGTAAATATTATTGCACAAGTATCAAAAATATAAAAATGTATAAAATATTACAAATTAGAGAAAAAATAAGATTTCATTAAGGAAACTAAACTAAAATATAAGACAAAAAAGTTTGTTTTGAGACGCGCATTTTGAATGTTAATTTGTTACAAACAAAAGGATCAATAAGGGAAAAGTTCAAATTATATATAAGTGATTGGAAAACAATTAAATTAATAAAGTACATGTTATTATGTACATCGCACTCCGGAAATAATAGTGGCACAGCTCAAAAAACTCATTTTTACGGGAGAAGAGTTTTGGACACTATAGTTCTTAAAATGTAACATGATTAGAATGACAGTTGTCTGAAAAAGTGACGACATAACTTTGTAGTAACGTCAAAGGAGTTATTTATATTAACACACAAAAAATAATTTGTATATGGCGTGTTAATTTATTTTTTTAATACAATGCTTGAAACATAAATCAACATTAATATAGAAAATCAGCTTTAAAACTTAAATAAACCTCATTATTAACGACGTTCTTACAAGGTTACATAATTTTGCAAAAACGTTAGAGATGGGACAAATTGATCAATGTAAACTGATCGAATAAAAAAATAATTCATTTAATGTTGTTCCTGAAAAAAGTAAAAACGTCTCATTTTTTTGGGAATAATTGTGTTAAACACACTATACTAGGCTTGTTTTTGCGTTTTTTACATCAATTTTCGGAAACAGAGTTTCATGATTGCATGAAATAACTGATAAAATCGATTTGATCAGTGATCAGTGATTTTCCATCACTAATGAAATTAGTTTGACAGCTGTTATTCTAATCGAGCTATATTTTAAGGACTAACATATAAGTAGCTAACATTTATTTGCCAGAACCGAGGCACGACTTGAGAAAAAAAAGCGATCTGACTTTTCTTCACGCAAACGTATTATCTTATTTTCTTTCTGGATTATTGAGGCACTTGGGGGTGATTTTTTTACACACTTAAGATTTATTATAGTTTGTTCCTATGATATATTTTTTTTGATGAATTGTTTCTTATGCGAGCTAAGACCACCCAAAAACCAATAAAAGCGCCCAGTTTTATATGCCGTCATCGGACGTATGGTAAACAAATATGATAAATAATTTTGAAAAACATAAAAAAATACCGACACAAAAAAATTCAAACTAATTATCTTTCTCAAAAAAAACATTGGTTCAATTTTGAGGTACGGAAAACGGGACAGCAAAACGTTTGAAAAAAAATTGGTTCACTTTTGTTTGGTATAATCAAGAAAGACATTACTCACTTGTGCCATCTAAATTTGTTTTCAGATATGTTTTCAGGTATTACATTGGTATAATTTCAATTTAATTTCAATTCAATTCAATCCATTTATTTTAAATTTAAAATTACGACATATATTCAATACGTACATATTATAAAAAAGAAAAAAAAAAAAACGAAAGAGACTCAAAAAGTAGCAGAATCCTGCTCCCGAAAACCCCTCCGGATACATGGAACAGATCAATATCCAGAGCGATGTTGTTCAGCATAAAGGTACCCCTTCCAACAGGCATAACCATAGGCAGGTTAATCCTGAATATCGGAATATGAAACAATCTATGCTGACAATGTCTTAGGTAATTATCAGGAACATACAAACTAATGCTCATCATAATCTCAGAATTATCGATCATACCGCGCAACAATCGATAAAAATGTGTAGTCAAATACACATACCTTCTAGTCTCTAAACTGTTGTAGCCAAGCATACCCTGGAGAAACTCGGTCGGGTAGAGCCAAGGATAATACCCGCATTTCTCATGTAGATATCTCAGAAACTTCTTTTGGATTTTCTCTATCAAAAGAGAGTACTTCAGTTCATGAGGCCCCCAAATCATCGAGCCACTCTCGAGTCTACTTCGCACCAAGGAGTTGTAAAGAGTTCTCAGTACGCCCATCGATATCGTGTTGTAGTGTTCAGCGGGTTTGCCTGCCATGCAAGAGGGCTCGGGTTGATTCTCGACATGGTTTACGTGAAATATTTTATTTAAAAATGTGTTTTTACACTAGAATATTTCACATACCTTGTACTGGCACCTGACATATTACAAAAATGATTGAGGTTCGCTGCGATTGGTGTACAAATACAGTGCTTTACGCACAAAGAGAACGATTAAAACGAAAATTACAATATTTTCAGTTTTTCCAAATGTTTATAAAAGGCTGGATTTCACCCCTGGGAGTCATTAAGATCAACAAATTACACCAGGGATTGATAACATTTTAGAAAAGGGAATACGAAAGTCTAGGCATTTACAGGGCTTATGACCTGTCATTGGCTGGTTTAAGTGGCAACTTTACAAATAATAATTATTGCCCCTACCAACTCAAATGTCTACCCTTGTTTCTGATCCCAATCACAAAATTGTCTGTTATTTAAAAAATATTATCAATTATTGATTTATTTATTATACATTTATATGGCCTAAGACAATTACAACAGTTATATGAAGAAACATATGTACAAGAAACTGAACAAAAATAACATAAAACTATCAGCAAAGACAAACAAGGGCGATAAAATAATGGTATATAATATATTTAAAATCACGAGCAACACATAAGATTTCGAGCTAACCCATGCCAATCTATTTTCTTCCCACACTGTGTTTATGGCGAAAAGATCTACGAAAAGACAGAAATATTTCAAGTTGTGTTACGAAATGGCTAATCTACACATTCTGGACATTGTGGCATAAACACAAATTTTACTCTTAGAAGATTTGATGAATAGCAGATTTTGACTTCTGGTGACACTGTTGTGAACATAAAAATAAATTGATTGCAACAGAGATAAGACATCACTCATAGCATTAAGTATTTTGAAAATGCATATAAGGTCCATCCTAGTTCTACGCTTTTCTAATGAAGACAGATTGAGAGATTGCTCTATTTTAAAATAGGAATATTTATCCTTTTTTAACCGAGCAACCGTGCTACTCGTCTCAGAAATTAAAAAAATAAATCTTTGAAATATGATACCAAATTTATTGTTTGTTTGTAATTATGGTAAATATTTTTTAACTCGACAATGGTAAAAACATCCAGCTTAAGTGAATGATGGTGATTATAGCTTTTTTAAAAAAATATTGTTTTTGAACAACTGACCCTAAGCTAAGATAAGTAATTACAATCCAGAAGCGGGCATTTAAAAAATAAATATAAATAATTGGAAGTCAGTGATAAATAAAAATTTAAATACCTACCGAAATGAGTCAGATATTCTAGTGATATACTTATTTTTTAATATTTAATAATACTTTTTATTTTATTAGATATTCGTGACCCCATAAAACGTCTTTCAATGGTTTAAATAATAAAAATGTATGTAATAAGTAAACATGTCATTATTATCATGTACTTTGTTGATAAACAACGATGACTAATGCATTCGAAAAAGGCAATTGTTATATTATCATCACAATTCCTTTTCCGTACATAATGGTGCATAGGGCTTGCATTGGTACACCAATCGTAGTGTATTTTGACCATTTTTGTTACATGAAGGTAAGATCTTACGCTTGTCTACGTGAAATATTAGTGTGAAAACAGTATTTAAATAAATATATCAGGTCTACCGTATCGGGAATTATAAAACTAAAAACTAATGCAATAAATGAAAAAGGAAAGACAAATACATATTATGGGCAAACGGGTTGATTGATGGGTGTACGAAATTTATTAAATATTATTGTTTATTTTATACTTGATTAGTTATTTCATTTACGACCAAAATAAATCAGATCCTGATTATCGTTAACAAGTCTGATCATTCTGGGTAAAGGTGCCTGGAAACCATTTTTTTTAAAACACGAAATTTGCTTTAAACATAATTTTTCAGGAGAGGGATTTTTTGTGATACGCGTCAAATCGCGTAAACAATATTTGTTTAAAAAAATTATATCTTACGACTAAGCCTAAAGGAAATCTAATGTATAATTAATGTAAAGTTTATAATTTTCTTTTACATTTAATTAGCGCATAATATAAATGATTGAAATTTAATACACACGATAAAATATCGTATTTTAAAAAAACGATAAGACTTTGATGTTTTGTTGGGCCGGTTTTTGGCCTGTTTTGGCGAGTTTTTTTCGGTAATCGATGCGTCTTGATACGGGCTTTAATTTTTTTTAAACTCGATCGCCACGAGCGGCGAACATCGTGTTTTAAAAAAAAGATGCTCAATTAGTCTAATGATGACCGAAGAACAGAATTTCATTATTTCTAGTCTATTTCTTTCAATAGTAATGCCATTTTGTAGAACGAGGCGAGCCTTGAAAAGCTAATTGTAACCGGGACAGTTGAGGGTTAGTGAGCAAGAAGACGGTCTTCTACAAGACGGACCGACCAAATAACGGGGTCCTCATTTACCACGGCCCTCAACTGGCAGGAATGGAGGAGCATCAGTGCCTTACGTTCCATCAGACCTTGACGTTCAGCATTAATCATGACAGTGAGGAAGAAGACTTTTGTTGATTATATTTTTGAAAAAATAAACTTTGAAAGCATTTACATCAAAGATATTCACATCATTGTATTCAACAAAAACGGTTCAAAGAATTGTGAAGAGCATTATCAGCACAAATTAAAGCTATTTGTCTGTCTATCTAGTATTTTTATATTTCTCGTGCTGTTTAAAAAAGTGCATTTTATTGACATCTAGTGACTTTTATTAGTACTTTTTCGCTGCTGGTAAACTACGTGAAAACACGGGACCGGGACACAACGCGTGCTTATTATAATCACGCGTTTACACGGCTCCGGGATACAAACCACAAAAAAAGGAGTGAGACCCTGTATATGTGCGAACATTGCAATGCGCAATGTGGCTCTCCATAAAGGCCAATGTTGGCAAAACTATCATACAAAAATGACTTATTAAATTGTTTCAAATAAGCAAGTTAGAATTGATTTAACCTCGCATTTTCACAATTATGACACGTTTAAGAAACCCTTCACAAAACATGAAATCTCACAAAAATGGGCCGGGCGCAGGGTGAATTCTATGTGTGTTCGGCCGGTGCTCAAAGTGTTAATGGTTACTTAATTATTTTTAATATCAACAATTTTTTGGTTTATTTGAATTATTTAAAATATTTCAAGTTACATTTTTTGTTTAAACGGTCGTTATATTTGTAAATACATTAACAATATGTAAAAAACACTTATTTGGCATTTCTAGATAAATTTAAGTCTTTGAGAATATTGACCAGCTGTAATGAATGTTTAATCGTGCAATTATATTTGAAAATATCTAACTATTTTACAGTATTCATAAGAGTTTAAATGTTGGGAAATTACAACAGCTTACAACTGGTCTAATCGGGTTATTTAGTTGATGTATTTTTAAAAGTGCTAGTAAAAAAAACCGAGTAATTCTGAGTTAGTCCAAGTGCCGATAATAGAAAACCGGTAGATGTATAACTCAAAAGTTAATGTGGTTTAATTAAATTTGTAAATAAATAAATAGTTTACGTTTATGTTTTGAAATACATTAACTATAGTCAGTCCAATGGGTGGTGTATTTTACATACTAAAGAATGCCGTGTAAAGTAAGGGTGATTCTTCAGCTTAGGTTTTATTATGTACCCATCTAATCAAATATTTTTTTAAATTTTGTACGATTTTTTAAAGTTTTACTCCGTTATTTTCCATATTTTTCGTCAATGGTTTTCAATCGATGTTTAATAGATAAAAAACACATTAAAAATTACACAAACACCGCCAGAAATGTGACGCACAGTACGTAAACTGTTAATTGAAAACGAACCTCTGACCAGATTCGTAAAAAAAAAAATGTTCTCACCGTTGCACTTTACACATAGATATACCTGATGGTTTATCTGATTTAATTTTGATTAAAATCAAACGGCTTTTTAATCAATTAACTATCCAAAATTGATAAATAATATTTTATTGTTACAGGGTTTATGCGTATCCCGAGCGTTGAAATATCTTCATTATAAATATTGTAAACCAAAACTTGAAAAATATTTCGCCGGCGGTACTGTAATACCGCGTAACTATCAATTGTTTGTTTTTGGCAGGGGGTCTGAAAAGGCGTTCTGTTAATACGATTTTTACGATTTAATCAACCGAAAATACCACTCAGAAGAATCAGAAAAACTATCATTAATTAGAGTTAAAATAGCAATAATTTAAAACTCGCAGCTCTTAGTCCCTATACCGAATTTAATTAAGTAAAACATTTTCGTAAAATAAACCGGTTAAGCGGTATTGAAGTATCACCGACGGAATTCATTATATAGCTACCCTTCAGAGCATATTATTTTAAAAACTCGGCAAAATAATAGAGAAGTGAAAGTTTCAGTTTAAAGTAAACTCACAACACTTATATTTGAGGTATATATTTTTTTGACCTTATTATGATGTTATTTTATTAAGAATTTATAAGCCGTACTTTATATATATTCTGAATTATAGAGTTTCATCATCTTTCATAAATTATATTAAATAAGTGTGTAGCTTAATTAAATAAATAGGATTAATGAAAAATATTGAGTTCAACAAAATTATTGAGTTAAATAAAAAGATTAAGTCAAAGATAAAGCTAAGTAAGAAAAAGGCAAATAAGAAGTAATATAAGAAACTAACATTAATTAACATTCACAAAAATAAAGATCAGACATTTGATTTCAGAAACATAGCCATATTTTTTTTATAATCATATCGCGATAAATGTCAATATTAAGTTTTTAAAATTATTTTGGAATAGTCTTAACATTCTTTCACGATGGTTAAACTGTGGCATATTGTTTCTAAAAAATGGAAGATAAAGGGTATCAGGAGATCTTAGACGCCTATAGGGAACGTACAATGACACATTTTCAGCACAAAACATTATTGTGAATTATATTGTAAGTAGATCATATCTGAAATCTGTCTCCTAGTTTCTAACTTTCAATTTTAAAATACTTCAAGCGCTCTTCGTAACATTGAAGTGTTCTGCCCATATTACACATAAATGACAAAAAACGACGGAATTTTTTCTGTACAGTAAATAAAATAATAAAATAAAAATGTTTTTATGTACGTTTGTGCATTTTGCTCAAAAATATCCCAGTGTGAATTTTTTTCTTATAAATGTTGGAGCGTTATAAGATTTATTTGTATGTTTGAAAGTATACATTGGATTTCCGATTGATATAATGTTAGTTATTGTTAATGTGTAACTAAGATAACAATATTATAACGAATCTCTGAGTATAGAATATTGATCTATTAATCAAAAATTATTATTGGTTCTGTGGGACAATGATCTATGAAGCCTTATCAATAATATTTAAAATATTTTTACACAGACAATGACCCTAGACGATTAATAGACAATTTACGATCGTGTAAGATGTATTTTATTCTGATCTTGTTTAGTTGATATGACGTATCGTGGTAAGTCAACACAATTAAAAACATTGGCATGGATAACGAAATAAAGGTTACGATAGAAAATAACAATAATTTAATGAAATATTCTTTCTTTTGTTAGCTTTTCAAGATGGACGAAAAAATAAGAGTTTATTATATTAAAGATAATCATTGATGCAGTTTTTATTTTGTATAACTCTTTACGACTGAATAAAAACAAAATATATTTGTATTTGATGAATTAAAAATTAGCTCAAATTATAAAAGATGGTTTAATAATTAAAATGTTTTGCGGATTGAATCGTGGTTTTTTGCGCCTTTGGGAATTAAAAAAGGCGTTTTAAAAATCACATCAAGATGTTTTAAATTGAATTATTTATCTACCGATAAATTATTAATATTAAACGTAAATGATCCGTTCAATAAATACTTCTGAATGCATATTGATAAATGTTTAAACCTTTTTACTAATATGCATGAGTAGCTTAATTTATGAGAAAACAGTCACTTCTGTTTCATAGATGGTGGAGATTTCCTTTTTTGCACGCTTCGTATTAATAAATAATCAAATAAATATTATTTGGAAAAGTTTTCAAGAACATCGCCGAAGAGAAATCGAATCAAAATGCAAATCGCCACTAAAAGAATTTGTAAAATAATAAAGATAACTTACTGAAGTAGAATAAACACAAAGACTAGACGCTGAAGAGCTCGTCAGCAGCTTTCCTCACAAAGTAGAATAATTATACGATTAATTTTGGCAGTAATTTTTAAATATTTTCAGCGATTAGCGAATCGTTGGATTCGGTCATTTTCATCAACAATCACTTAATTTTTCGCTGTCTTCGTAGAAGTGTTTTTATGAGATCCAAATTATCACAGGCACATTCGACACTGGCAGACGGTTATGCGGACACTTTTCGCGACCTGTTGTTAATAAGCAGTTTCGTTAGACCAGTAGCAGGTTTAGTGGTTAGCGGTTTGGCACAGACACACGCGAGAATCTGCACAGTACCTCAGTCTAGGAGTATCGCAGACAGAATGATAATCCGAAGCCGGCATGTGTTGATTTTTAGAATACCTCAGTTTTCCCCCTCCCCGAATGCGACCAATCGGATGTCGGTAAAGAGTCATTACACATTACGTTTGCCGAGCGTAGAGTGTAATGAAAAGCGTGGCGGTAGGACACGAACGGGAATTTTCCTTCTTCGAGATTGAGTTCCTCTTTTTAATGTAATTATTTACACGGGAAAATTATTTATTATTTTTCATTTCTAATTTTCAATAATCAGGCTTCAGAAAACAAACCAAATAGTTAATAAGAGAATTTATGTTTGTATATTTTTTTTATTTATTCATCGTATTACAAAATAATAATAACGTATCCCTAACTAACATTGGACAGCGGACGAGAACTTCTTTCGGCCAGAGATCTTTTAGCTTTATGGCTCCTAGAATTTATAATACGGTTAAAGATATTTTATTCACCCAACTAGATGTAACTATATCATCATCATTCCCTTTCTGCACCTAATGGTGCATTGGGCACTGCATTGGTACACCAATTGCAGCCTATCTTGATCGTTTTTGTTACATGAAGGAAAGATGATCAGTCTTATGCTTCATGTACCGGTCCAGGGACCATGAAATATGCTAATGTAAAAACACCCTTTTAAATAAATATTTTATATCTAAAAAAACTGAATTTGTATGAGAGCGGCCGTATAAATCTATAAAATTTTATCAAACAATTTTACATCTATGAATGTATACAAAAATAAAATAGTCCATTATGTTAAATAGGTGAATTTTTAATAACCTGTAAGTATAATTATTGTAACAAGTAGATAGCCTGATAATATTGATAAAATTTAATTAGGCATGTCCATTTAAAAAAAAAAAACTTTTTTACTTAATAATTCCGTCAGTAATATTGTAGAGCAGTCATCAATATGTAAAATAACTATAGTTTTGTATATGAGTTCTGCAGTATTTCTATCTAATTTATTCCTCAATTTGCCGAGAAATAATATTTTTTCTTAAAACATGCTCAAAGTGTGCATTCACAGTTAATTTTGAGTCTAATATTATTCATTTGACATGTCCATCATCGAGTATTTGTTAGATCTGGCCATACCATGTTTTTCTCGGTCTTCCTCGTGTTCTGCATCCGTCAATATTCGCATCGTATATCTTTTAGCCGTTATTTCGTTGTATCACTCTTTATGGCGAAGCACACCTTTCTTTTTAAAAAAAATATTACTTGTCAAGTATAACAACCTGTCTGAAGGGATTTCGACTCCCGCGTAAAGGGCGCCAAAAGTAAAAAAAACTGTGTTTTAAATTAAGTATGACGTTGAATGCTCAACTAATGAGACAAATTTACTTTGTTTTTTGCCAAAGCAAACTATCATATTGCAATTTAGCTTGGGGAGGTTGCTCTCGTTCAATCCTTCAACCGGTGAAAATAGCACAAAAATGGATCATAAAGATCGTTCTAAAAAAACCCTTGAGGTATTCAACGGAAGGTCTATTCGCTGAATTAAAGATATTGGATGTAAAACAATTGTTTGTGAGGTGCCTACTACTTAAATTTTATGATAAATTAAGTGAGGTCAAAAGAACCCAACAAAATATAAACACTCGTTCAGCAACACATATTAACTGTATTGTCCCATTTGTATCAACCGCCTTTGGTAAAAATCAATATAATGTAATTACTCCAAAAATATTTAACGATTTATTGCCAAATATAAAAGACTCAAAATGTAAAAAAAATAATATTTAATTTATATTATACTTTATTATTTATATTTAAGTAACATATATTCTTGGCACATATTTATACTTTATATTTGTATAATAACGATTTTTAATATTTTACATTTGATTAGCTAGGCATTTATAATTAAGTAGTTTTAGTTTATTTTTAATGTTATAGGACTACTTATGCTCTAAAAGATAAAAAAATCTTCATCTTAGAACAGGCTGAGCCATGTTAGATGGAGACTATCATAAACAGAGAACACTCCGTTTTCATTTTATATTAATTAGTTTTTATATAGATTCCCTGTTATTAAATATGTATACTGGTTTTATGCAATAAATCTATAAAATAAAATAAATAGAATTCGGAATGTAATACACTGTGCCAAACTGCTATAAATAAAAAGGTCATTAAAACCGCATACGGAGTGCATAATGAAACTCTACCATGATAATTATCTAAAATCGTACATAATCGTCAAAAATGTCAGAGTGATAATACGAAATTCGGCAGTCATAACCTATTTGTGAAGTATCAAAATTAACAATTAAAAATATTTTAAGATATATATTTATTGTTGTTATTGAATACATATAACAGTATAATTTTATAAAGTTCGTTGTTTTATATTGATCAATAGTCAAAAATTGTGAATGTCAAAATCTTCAATGTAGTTTTTTTTTTAAATAAAAAAGAAATATTTGCGTTCTTATGATTTACTAAAATATTAAAATTTTGGGTCAATTTTAATAAGTTGTATACAACTCACTATTATAAAATGGAAAACAAGTTGGGGTAGAGTGAGACTCGGGCCTGGGACCTGTAATCCGTGAGTTCGCAACAACGTTCGTTCTACGGGACCACAACCCGATTCATTTTTTTCTCGGTTCGGTTTTGACTTGTCGCCTTAGTTCGTTTTTGTCCAACATACCATATTAAACGAAATTGAGTTTAGCGTACAGAAGTTCTGAGAAAGCCTTTATTTATAAAATTTCAATGTTTTTTAAAAATATTTATGTATAAGGGTTTTTTTTTAACGAATTTTGAGGTGTGGTCATTATTTATGCCTATTTCGTAAAAAAAACTTTGAAGCTGTATTTCGGCATATTTGTGTTTTGGTCCGTTGGATAAAAACGAACTGAAGCGGCGTTGTGGCGCTCTTGACCGAGTGGGGCGAATTTTGCACATCGCGCATCGTAGATAATTTTTAGCATTTCAAACTACCTGTTTGTTGCACTACATTCAGACTACCTGCTTGTCAATAATATACTTATGCATAAAAAATTGATATATTTTATTTAGGGTTGATACATTACCAGGCAAATGCGCGTATTTTACGTCAGTTCTGAATAATTTCGATGTTGTTGATCAAGAACATGTCGTTGTTTCGAAATGTTTCGTAACAAATGTGCGAAAATATGTTCAGTTAGCTAAAGCATGCTCACACAATGGGAAGATGAACGTGTTAATATTAACATCACACCTTGCGGTTCTTAATCTGCGGTTCGAGAGCCCTTCATAAAAATTGGCAAAACAAGACATTAAAATTACAAAAAATGCCCTGACAAGTACTTATTTAAATATTTCATAGAATTTCTCCAACATTGAAAAAGGTTTACGTAAAAAACGTATTTGGTATAAAAAATATCACATTTACATAGTACGAAATATAAAATCTTTATATCGACAATGTTTTAAGGATGTACAAATGTTACAAGGTTGGGAGCTGAGACAGCCTCAAAAGCCTTGAGCCCTAATGTGGGTTGTCCAAATGTGCTCCTTGTAACGAGCTTAGGTCATGAAAGCAGGCAGCAAAGCGTAATGCTCTGGCAAAAAGCACCTGCTGAACACCATGCAAAGGAACTAATAAAAGGGTACTAGCAAAGGTTTGCTTTCAACTCAATAAATATCAGCCGAAATTAAATGAGGGTTATCGCTAGAGCCCGCCCAGGGCACTGCAGATTGAACAAACACCTTGCTAGAATGAACCTTTCCGAAACTTCTAGATGTAGGTTCTTTTTTTTTATTTTTATTTATTTTTTATTTATTTACAATTTTAAAAAACTCGTTAGGGTTACATTAGAAATTTAATATTGTCTAGTCATTTTATGTCTCGTCTAGTCTAGTTAGTTCAGTCATCGTGTGCTTTTCCAGATTGATTTTAAATTTGTCTCCATTAAAAGTTTTCAAGTAGTAAGGTAGGTCGTTGTAGTGTTTAAGTCCATTATGTAGTATTTTTGACTGTCCTGTGTTTGTCTTTGCTTTTTCAATATGATAGTGTTTTTTTTGTCTGGTGTTATATTTGTGTATGTCAGCATTTTTGACTAATATTATGTCGTCGTCTTGTATGTTTCTCAGTGTTATTTTGTGCACAATTTTTAAGGTCTCAATTTTAGTCAAGTAGTTTTTGTCAAACTGGTGTGTTTTTTTGTACAGTTCAGTCGTAGAGGTCAGGTTGGGTAGGTTGTATGTTAGTTGAAGAATTTTATTTTGTTGTCTTTGTATTCTTGTTATGTCTGTCTTGTTACCAGTTCCCCAGAAGGCAATCATGTAACTCAAGTAGATGAGGAAACACCTATAAATTTGGACTCGGAGGAGGAGATTTAGCAAAATGTAAACTCTCGCCTTCCACACAGTAGCCAGGCTCTTTATAGGCCTGGACTTGGAGGGCGGGAACTATTCACGGGAACCCGTCACAATAGATCTTCACAGGTCGCAGTGACGTCAAGAGCTTGCATAGCACTGACCCACCTCTAAGAATAAGAATACATTTTATTGCAACAGAGAGGAAAAACATGTTTGAGTAGGGAATATGAAAATCTCGGGATTATCAAGGATTATGCCCTGTCTTCGGCTGATTTAAGAGGCCACTTTACAGATTGTGAAACATTCGCTATTCCGCCTGTGTTTAAACATCCACAATTTCCCCAAGTCTTCTATCTATTGACTTCAGTGAAGTAAAAGAGCTGAAATGGGTGTAGATGTATAAACATAGGCAGAATGGTGGTTACACACTTACACATTGTGTAAAATGGCCACTTTAACAAGGCAAGGACACGTCAAAAGTCATAGGCCCTGTAAATGCCTGGATTACCATGTTACTTTAAAAAAAATGTTTTCCTTCTTCAATTTTAACTTCCCAGAGAGTGAAATCCAGCCTTGTTTACAAACATTTGGCATTCAACTGAATAGCTAGGCCGTTCGTCGAACGACTTAAGATAACTCAACGTTCGACGTGTTGGCTGTTGGTAAGCTAGTCCTTTGGAAACGGCCAAACCAAAATTCGCCCGGTTAGGTTAGGATAGATTGGGTTGAGTTCAATAATAAAAACATATGTTTTTTTTGTTTGACTAATTAAGTAAACAACTATATTTTGAGTTTGTCCAAATTTTGCTCATGCGCCTATATCTCGTGTACTGCTTTTTGTCTGCGTTCTTCTTCCTTCAAAACTTGGTAACTTATTTCAGTCTGAAACTACCCTGCTAGAAAGGAAGTTTTTCTTAGGATTGAGGTGAAACTAGGGACGATGGAGCTTCCAGTTATGACCCCGTAGATTTGGGTTGGGATTTAATTAATACATCTCTTGGATGTATTTTTAATCTGGTATGAAAATATAACTACTGTCAATAAATATCTAACTAATTACCGGTACTTCTTCGCCTCGACTTTAAGATAGATTACAAATAATATATTTTTAAAAGGAATGCTGTATTTTACCAAGTTTTGAAAAAATACATACATAACAGTACTTTAAGAAAATTAACAAAAAGAAATTATTCCCTTCTATCTATCGAGGTATATCATGAATATAAAACCTGCCAACCATACCTCACATATCGGTACCAGAATATTTCTTAACACAGAAATTACCAATTATATTCATATTACTTACAATATGTACGCGTATGTATGTGCATTTGTGTATGCGTATATGTTCATGTGTGTGTGTGTGTGTATGTGTATATATATATGCATGTTCATGTGTGTATGTGTATGTATATAATAATGTATGTATTTATTATTATTTTTTTCATTGTTTTATATTTACTTACTATTTTTCTTCTTCTTTTCCTTCCCTATTTTACCACCCCACTTCCTTTCACTCCTTGCGAACTGTACGTTTTGTTTTTTTATATTTTTGTTCCGATATAAAACCCGTAATTGGTCATGTTATTTGTTGTTGTTATTTATAATTGTATTGTTTACAACTATGACTGTTGGTTTCAAAAATAAATTTAAAAAAAACATTTTACCACTGAAATGCTGTTTATATAAGATTTTCTATGAAAAAGGGAAAAAATATATTTAACCCTCAGTATATATCGTACGGTGTTCAATTTGTCAGTAGGGTTGCAGTGAGTCACATCTTGCTGGAGGATGCGATTATATAAAATGCTGCGAATGCCCAGTTGCATTCTACCGAAAACACTACTGACTGGTACAACTCGTTAGCGTCCACGTCGTGAACCCTGGGCAATGGAATTACACTCATAGCGGTGTGATCACAGCAGATAACGAGAGGATGAAAGGCGAGTTTTTGGCGCCTCAAAACCAAAACCAACCAGCTAAGGGAAGGTAACCCCGGCAAAAAAATCCACCAGAGAAGGCAACGGGAAACCACTCTGGTCATCTTTTTCCAGGAATCACTACGGCGAGTACATCAATAAGCAGTCGTCCTGGCTGCGAAATATAAAAGTAGCGCAGGACAGATACATGATATGCTTTTGCTGTAGTGATCGCCAACGTCGAGGGGACGCGGCAAGGCACTAGAAGAAGATATATCGTACACCATCTCTAGATAGTAAAATCTTTATAAATTTAAATTTATTTCAACAGAGAGGGAAAACGTTTTCGAGGAGAAATTTGGAAGTCTAGGCATTTACAGGGCTTATGACCTGTCATTGGCTGGTTTAAGTGGCCACTTTACACACTGTGTAACATTCACCAATCTGCCCATGTTTGAACATCCACATTTCCTCAACTCTTCCATCTGTTGACTTTTGTGAAGTGAAAGAGCTGAAACCTTTATCACGTGGGTGAGATTCATCCGGCTGAACCAAATCACCTACTAGGCAACGCCTGGAAACAATTTTCCAATTTTTATACTTCTTCTTTTACCAGGTAGTAATTCAACAATGTTTGATTATGTCCAAATGCTTGCAGACCGGCTGGCTTTCCTCCCTAGGGAGTTGTTCTCCTCGAAAACGTTTTCCCTCTCTGTTGAAATAAATTTAAATATGAACAACTCCCTAGGGAGGAAATCCAGCCGGTCTGCAAGCATTTGGACATAATCAAACATTGTCTTTATAAATTATTCACAAGAATTTTTTAGAGAGACTGTTTTTTTGGGAAACAGAGTTTTCATTTGTTCTTTTAAGTTTATTTTTTGTTTCTTGTATTAAAATATTTATACTGTTTTTTTTTATTGTGTATTTACATGTTGTAACGTAAATGATTAAAGCATGTATACTCTCGCACAGGATATCGATTTTTAAAAATTATTTTATTCTGTTATATGTTATGTTTGTTTTGAAAAACAAAACTGTCGTTTGTTTGATACCTGATTTGGAAAAGTTTTGGATTAGCTGTTCTGCGGTACAAATTTTGCCATATATTTATATGCCTACCATATTTTGTGCGTAATCGATGTTATGTAGTTTAGCGAAAGTTTCTTGCGAAAAGTATAAACTTTGAAGCAATAACAACTTACTGGTATTATGATACATCGCCACGCGAAAGTAAATTTAGTCATTAATGGGTTTTTAATACGAAAAACATAAAGATGGCGCTGCGGGGCATGGAAGCTTATAACACTATAGAAGTTCTGCATTCGGTCAAGAGAATATGTGGTGCGGAACAATTTTGATAAACAGGTATTTGAGCATTGATTTTCTATCACTCTCTCGTAGATATCTTCTAGATATAATTTGAAAAAGACAACTACACGTCGGACTGATTATGCATACAGCTCTGTTTGTAAAATAGACCTAGAATACTGTGCTGGTATTCCAAACGCTCTCGCGGCCGTAGAAAAAGTTTTTTGTTGCGTATCAACATACAAAATACGCGAGATAAAAGTGTTTTCCACGGCCCCGATAGCGTTCGGAATAACACCTCTGTAGCTCAATCACAAATAACTATCGACGTGCTTAAAAACATGCTAAGCATATGGGCGATCACAATGAACAAAAATAAACACGCTTAAGTTATCGCAGTCATAAGTCAACGCTCGTGTGGGTTTGTTTTTTGTTTTACTCGTAAATAAATACAGTTCATTGGCGAAAAATCGGCGTTTACTACAAAAAATAATACTATATATTGCATTTGCAAAATAGTAATGAGTATCTAATACAAAAAAAATTAAATTTGTCTGCTTTTTTGACATTTGGCTCGCCAACCGCCGGCTAAATGCAATAAATAGCATGATTAATAATAAATAAATAAAAATAGTAGTTTTGGAATATTTTCCATATTTACACCGGTGAAATTCAAGTATGTGATTGCGCAGCAGGATTATACGTCGCAAAACGTAAATATTTTGACATTTAATATTAGGTGTTCACGGATGTTCCATTGTGATCGTGAATACGATAAACAACCGTGGTGAGAAATTGTTATCACGTCGCTTATTGGCACGTCGATAGCTATTTGTGATTGAGCTACTTACTGGACGAGTGTTCTTGACTCAATCGCTATATCATACCCCTTTCGTGCTGTATAAAACGAACAAATGATGTATGGAACTCTTAAAAAAAATAATACGGTTTGGTGAATTCAACCTAATCGAGTGTTTCGCGTCACGCTCTAAATAAAAATCATCATATTTGATTTCGCGTGTTTGTATTTATTTGACGTTTAATCATCGGTGTAGCCATATACGAAGCAAAGCGTAGTCAAAAATCTACAAATTAACCACTCTCTAGGGGGTAGAGAAGATTGAGAATAGCAGCCCTGTTGTGTTCAATTTGTTGGCAAACTAGAAATAACACCACCAAGAGAGACAAAGGCAAAGTGAGAGAATGGCTATTTGATCAACAGTTTATACTATATGAATAAAAAATGTTTAAAAAAAAGAGTATGCCTATTATGCACATATTTCTAATTATAAGTTTTGTTATTTCTGCTTTGTATTTATTTTTATTTTTTTATATTTAACGTTCGTGTCGTTTTTAATTTTGTTCTCAATTATTATTATTTTATTTTTTTTACTCCTCATAGTTAATTTAGCAGTTATTATTATTATACAAATACTGTAATTGTATAATTTTATGTAAAGGATTTTCACCGACAAGCCATATTAGTTGGCTTGGCGAGTCTTAAAACTATCAACAATATATTTACCACGAACTTATATTTCGTAGACTACACAAATATTTTATTTATTTATTTATTTATTCATACTCTTAATCAAAATACGATTCCATGTTCACTTTGCCCAGCTAACAAGGGTACATACCCCGTTCCAAGCTAGGCAATTACATTTTAATATATTTTAAAAGTTAACAAATTTATATAGAGCACAGACAAACAAAATATAAACTTATTCGGATACACATTTTGATTCATATACATACAGACATACACATATATACACACATACATACACATGTACATACAATTCTTTCTCTGTTTTTGATGTGTATTATTATTATCTTATCTCTTTCTGATATTAATTTATCAAATATTTTTGTGTACCGTATATTATATTATTTTCACATATATACTTACTGTTAACTAATTTTCATTATTTGTTTTTAACAATAATTTGTTGATACCATTTTTTTATACTTATAAGTATATGAAAATGTATATATTTTTTTGTTTGAATTCTTTAGAAGTTATTTACAATTTGCTTTTTAATTCAATTACTTTTATTATATCCATATAAAATTATTTTTTTCTTTTTTACTATGTAAAGATTCACTTTTTATTTTGCATGGCAGTATGCTTCTTATTGTTTCTAAATGTATACAAAAAAGCATTGTTTATCTTTTAAATTTTTACGCACTATGTTTGTACTTAACTGTATATTTTTTGTAAATGCCCCTTGGGCGTATTGTAAAATTAAGTAAATAAATAATGTACATACACACACACGTACATACACCCATGCGCATACACATACATACATTCATAAAAACATAGACAATTTACTTATGCGAAACTTCATGGTTGTCATCTATAAATATATTTTTTTTAAATTATTCCTTATTTTTTATATTTTATTTTTGACATCCAGTAAGATTCTCCAATCCGCGGCATGCATCAACTTTTCTGACTCCCTACGACCAATGTCATGAAAGAGCGAGGTCAACACCTTCCGTAACTTGACAACGCTCTCGTCTTTCCACGATTCTGGCAAAAGGTTATGGACCGTTTTGCCTACGTAATAGTGTTGTCTCGATGCCAGAACAGTGTTGACCCCTTCACTTAGTATCAGATCCCTATTAGAGTATCTTGTCTTATGGTTGTGGTTGACGCTTGGGTAAATGTCTCTATTTATATGTGTAACCACTACCGTTCTCAATATATACTGTTGAATAATATTCAGTACTCTGAATTCTTTGAAGAGCAAGTCACTTGGATAACGAAATGTTTTTTTTTTAATGACCCGGATTAAAGGTTTCTGTGCAATTGCTACAGGTTCAAGGGCGGGTTTTGTGCAAGCTCCCCAACCAATAAGACCGTAAGTCAACACAGAATTTGCCAGTGCATGGTATAGGTGTTTCAAGTCCAGGACTTTAAGTATATTTCTAAGTATTACTCTGTCAGATTGAAAATTGACACTTAAAAATTATTTAACTTGATAGACACTACAACAATAAATTTGTACATCTCCCCTCCCCTCCTTATCCTCTCTTCATGAGTTTATATTTATATACATGTATATCTTCTTTAATTATTAAAAAAAGGAAAAAACATTTTTATATACATGTATTATATTTTTTTTACTAACTTGGTACAATTTGTGGAAATCTGTTATTGGTTCTGAGTTTATACAACTTGTTATAATTTTATAATTTACAACAAGTTTATAATTTGTTGTTTACTTAAAATATATATGTAGAATTGTTGGTTTACCAAATAAAAATAGAGAAAGTATATTTTAAATTAAAATAATATATGATGTAATAACTCATATTTACATATAAGTTATTAATTAAAAAATACTTGGTACACTTCCACTTATTTATTTGACCAATTAGCGCTTTTACCCTCTAATAGACATCTTTAGACTGGTGAATATTATACAGTGTAAGGATAATTTATATAAAACTAAATATTATCTTAAGTGTAGGTAGTTGAAAAAGACAAAATAAAGTATTTTTAAATTAATAACTTAAATGTAAAAATAAGTTATTACATCATTACAATGGAATTCCATCAAGAATTGTAAATAAATAATTTAAGTAAAAAATATATATGAAGAATTACTACAACGCATTGTTGAATTAATGTTAACAAAACATTTAATTTTAATTTTGGACCGTGTAAAATGAGGCTCCAGTGTATCATGTACAGACGGCATGTAAAAAATAACGATATAAAAACATGGATAAAAAAGTATGAATAAAATTAAATCATACCTAAAATTGTATTGTCATTCTTAAACGGGTGCTACTTAACAACAATAAATAACAATTTGCATTGCATACATGTTTATTTTGATTTAAATTTTACTAGGGTTTTCAAATCGGCTTAAAAAAGTTTTTTAAATAAAACGGATTGCGTAATATTTACAAATATTTTGGTAGAATCAACCTTTCTGAAACTTCTAGATATAGGTTCTGCAGTGCAGATGATAAAACTACTGTCCACATTTTTTTTTAAATTTGGCTTAGTTAAAAAAAAACAATGAACTTGTTCATTGCACCAAAAATGTTACCCTAAAAAAATCCAGTTTAATATATATTTTTTTAAATATAGGTAGCATGAAATTGATAAACACAACTTATTTGCCCGTTTTGATCGATTTGATTTGATTTGATTTAATTTGATTTGATTTGATCGTCATCCCGATCGTCATCTTTCTTCGTTCTTTGTCGTTTAAGTGTAACATGGGCAGAATACTTCAATGTTATGAAGAGCGCTTGGAGTATTTTAAAATTGAAAAGTTAGAAACTAGGAGACAAATTATAGATATGATGTACTTGTATAATATAATTCACAATAATGTTGATTCAGTGTTTTGTGTTCAAAGTGTGTCATTGTACGTTCCCCGTAGGCGCCTTAGATCACCTAATACATTTTACCTTCCAATTTTTACAAACAATATGGCACATTTTAACCCTCTTGCAAGTATGTTAAGACTCTATAACAAAATGGAAAAAAAAGTTAACATTGACATTTATCATGATAGAGCAAATAGTTATAAAAAAAACATTACTATGTATCTTAGATCAAATGCCTAATCCTTAGTTTTGTGTATGTAAATTAATTTTAGTCTTTTTTTATTATATCTTATATGTTTTTAATTTCTCTTTTCTTTTCTTTAAAAAAAAAAAAAAAATCTTTCTTTATTTTTACATTTCACTAAACTTAATCTTTACCATTACTTAAATTGAATTTACACTCTTATTTTATATAATTTATGAAAGATGTTGAAGTTCTGTAATTGAGAATATATGTAAAGAACGTTAGTTATGCTCACTTGAAAAATGTATGTATTGTATGTATTCTTGTTGAACTTCCAAATAAATTTAAAAAAAAAAAAAAAAAAAAAAATCCCCTTGCTCAGGGGCATAAATATAGCGGAGAGACTATAACTCCCCCTCACTTCTATTTAATATACTTCATAGTCCTAACGCTCTTATATACCTGGACGAAAAATTTCAACGCTTATCAGTTCATGGTTTACCTCTTCGTTCTTATTCTCAAGGGACTCTCTTAATACCCATCCACAATTTCTCTTTCTTCTCTAACTCATATAGTGTCCATGCAGCTTTACTGTGGAATCATCCCCCATCCACCATTAAAGATGTTACTACATTATCTCTGTTTAAATAACTTCTGAAGAAACATATCCTTTATCTTCCTTAATCTCGCCTCCTTTCCTTTTTCCTCTTTTTCCTTTTTCCCGATGAGTAATAGTTTTGATTTAAGGCAATTTATAAACAAATACGTTTATTTATATTTTTATACATCTTTAGTTTTTTTAATCTTTATTTTCTATTGAATATGTTCTGTAACTTGAATTATAAAAATAAAACTTATATTTTATTGATTGGTTGGAAGAAATTGTCATTTGGCAATAAGCCGGCCAATATACAAATAACATTACGAACAAAAAGTTGAATAAATAAATAAATATATAACGAGGGCAAGAAATAATATAATTGTCAATATTCCTCAGCATTTGGATAAAGGTGCAAGGATTATTTTTTCTGCCAAATTGTTTAATATGCTTCCACATAAAATTAAGTTAACTGATAACAAAAAATATTTCAAAAGAGAAATTAAAAATCCAGATGAAGAAAATTTAGTTAGAAAAAATAAAAATAAATATTTGAATGACACGTGAAATATGTAAAAAAAACATGATCACTGTAGTCCTGCTCAGAACAGATTTTCCTAGTAAGGAAAAAATTGTCCTCTTTATTTACTCGTACTTTTGTATATAAAGTATTTTTTATCGTAAATAAAAAAAATATTTAAAAAAACGTTATTTTAAGTATTCCTAACAGTTTCATAGAAAAAAATCATATCGGAACTTAAGATGTAAAATCAAGAAGTCAGTGCTTTAAATATGAACTAATTTGATAATTTTAACTTCACCTTTTGTTCTGCAAGTGGGCCTTTATAGGTGATTGCCAACCCTAGCTGTTGCATGCAAAATGTTGTATTACATTAGCCAAAACATAAAAGTGATTTAATTCAGCAGTAAGGCGAGTATAATTGGTTTTCCAGAATAAGCGATACGTGGAATGGTCTATTTTCCAATTGCGCAGAAGGAACTAATAAAAAGAACAATGAAATAATACTTTATTTAAGTAACTTATGATAACCAGAATTTGACATTACCGTATGCAGTATTTAGACATTTTTTTCAGCAGCGGACTAACGTAAGTGTTTTTGTAAAAGATGTAAAATAATTTTATGTATTTCTTTATTATTATATGATCAGTTGGGGCAAGAGTAACTACGGAAAAAGAGGAACGAAAGCTCATACATCAAAACCTATAGAATTAAGGGCGTATTTGCTCAGTCGGTCAGACAGATAGACGGATGCGTAGTTGTTCCAGAATTGAAACAAAGATGTTTCTTTTGCGTTCCATTTTTTTTAAACCAGTGCCCCATGCTCCATTAGGTGCGGAAAGGGAATGATGGTGATGAATCAAATGAGTGAAAGCACTCGCCTCCTACTTAATAGTCAGTTAATTTAAGGCTTGGAGGAGGAGATTTAGCAATATATATAAGAGCATTTGTGCTCTATTCAGTACCCCGGCTCATCAAAGACCTGCCACAATATATCGACACAGGCCGCAGTGACGTCAGGAGCTTATTTAGCACTGACTCCCATTTGCAAAAATCAAAGGAGTTTGAAATCTTTAAAAAAAGTATTCGTAATTTATGTCGGCCGTATGGTATTTTTATAAGATACCTTCCTTCCTAGTCACAGCTTAGCAGACCTTAACTGTCATAAAATGAAATGGCTGTTGCAGTTTTTATCTGGTCCTACCAGCGCATGAGAGACCTCCCTCGCCATCTTCTTCCCTTTTCGCTACTGACCACAACGAGCTTCTCAGGGCATTCTTTCTCTCTCTCGTCTGAGATATCTACAGATATATGGCATGTAGTCGAGAGTCAGTCTGTCAGCTTCAATTCCTGAATAATGAAGGCGTGGGTTGTCTGGCTGTCCAACAGCGATATTTTATGCCCTTACTGTCCATGTTTCCGCCCCATATAAAAAAATCAAAAGACCTCAGTTCTGACCAGTCTCATTTTTGTCGCTTTCGATATGCCTCTATCATTGGATACATAAACAGTATGGTGGACCGATAATTTTTTTTTCGAATTTGAAAATGAAAAGGGTTTAAAAATTTGTTTTTTGGATTACTAGGAATGCAAAAAATATATTTTTGGCCCTCAAGCAGAGCTTGAAGTTTTCGAAAAAGTAATTTTTTGTGCTAAAACGACTGTCATTTCGTATTTAAGAAAGAAAATCAGTCCAATTAAATTTTAATATGTACATTGAACCTAATAAAATAAGCATCTAAGGGCGTGAATTGCACTTTGTTTTGTAATAAATGGGTAGCATTGTTTTAATGGGCCATTGTTTTCGTCAATATTAGCCAGGCGCTCAACGGAATCAGTTCCGCAGAGTGTAAACTTTTTGCATTTCGGTAGTTTTAAAACGTGTTAGAATTTGTAATGTGATTAAATTAAATCTTTACTAACAAAAAAATAAATTTATTAATATTGATAATTAACAAAATGTTTAGACAGTTATAAACTTCGGTTGAGGCCCAAAAGTAGTATGGAATATTTTTTAAAATAATTTTTACATTCAATGTTATCCAAAATGCAACTTTATAGTCTCCTTTCACTTTGATACATCGTTGGCCCACTCTAATAAACAGGTCCGAAATTCACACGTGCAATACTTATAATGCTACGATTCGCCACTGTAACAATTGGGCCTATTGGCTTGTTGCGATGCAAAATTAAAAAACCTTAAACGGTGTGCATTTGTTACAAAGAGTCCTCTCCTGCATAAAAAAAAACAATGTCGTTTGAACTTGAACAGAAAAAAATATGCATCTCACCATTGTAATTAGTCAAATTATTAACGATGCTTAATTCTTATGACGTTTTTTAAAATGGAGAGGAGGGCAATTACTTGCTTCGGCTTGCGTTTACAATCTAGAGCGCCCATGCTTAATCTGTGTTAAATTTATGACAAATCCATGATGAATTTGAATTATACATGCTTAAGTAGACGACTAAATTACAGCGTTATGTAAGATCCATAAATATTTAAGGTACAAATTATTTTTGGGAGACAATATTATGCTTCAAGATTTCCCGAAAAACAGCAAATGACTATACCTTCGAGTAACATGCATTTATCATCAATTTTTTAAACGGGTTAAAAATTTTTTAGAGAAAAGTGAATATTTGCATTCTTATCATATATCTGTAGGAATCGGTTGTTGAGGATAGGAGCTCCTTCCCCAGTAAGAGATTGAGAGAAGACATGGAGTTGCTATTTGAATGCGTATTTATTACATGGCGAATAAGATACAGCACTTGGTTGTGTAGAGCGAGCGTAGCGGCGCTGATGGGTTGAAGAGACTGCACTTGAACTACATGATGGAACTGAGTGACCGATTAGACTGGACTGACTGACTGACTGGAGTTGCCACGCTCTGTGGTCTCTTTATAGGCCACGGTCTTTGGTAGTTCATTTCTTCTTGGTAGGGACGATGTGAATGTACTACAGAGCGATGCGCCCGATTTATTATTATTTTTTATTTATTTATTTTTGAAACCAACACAGTCATAGTAATAAACAATACATACAGAATAACAACAAATAACACGACCAATTATGGGTTTCATATAGGAACAAAAATATAAAAAACCAAAACGTACAGTTCGCTTGGGGTGAAAGGAAGTGGCATAGGAAAATAGGGAAGGAAGAGAAGAAGAAATAGTAAGTAAATATATAACAATGAAAAAAGAAATAAAAATGTACATGAATGTATACATACAACATACATACATTCATATATATACACACACACATCCATATACATATACATATACATTAACATATTTATATATATATATATATATATATATATATATACATACATATATACTCATGAACATGCATATATATATACACATACATACACACATGAACAAAATAATAAAATGACACGTGAAATGAAACATGAATAAAATTTTATGTGCAAACTGTTTGATTTGCATTATATGTTGTATTGGATTCTATAGAAAATGATGACATTGCTTTCTTAAGTCATCGCACTATTTCAGGGTAAATGTTTTAGCACGTGTGTGTCATCGATTATGGACTACAAACCCCACATACCCGAATTTTTTAATTTGGAGCTATTTTCAACTAGTTGTAAATAACTTACTATTAGAAAATGGGAATCAAGTTGTGATAGAGGGGGGTTAAGCCTTGGATCGTTGATCTGATATCGACATATTTTGTGTTACTGAAAGAAAGTTCAGAGAGGATAGCTTCTTAATTTTTACTTATTTATACGTACATCTACCTGCATCTAATGAATTATTGTTGGTTGTGAATTTTTACTAGGAAATATAAATGTTCTTGGAAGCAGAGAGAGAGGGGAGAAAAGTATTGTTGGAGCTATACAATGTCTTCTCCCGTTTATGTACTTTTTATTTAATATTTATTTATTATATTTTTTTAGAATTTTATCTTTATTTCCCGTCTCCTCCTGCATTCATAATAAATTAGTGTGAAATCTGTAATTGGTCTTACTTTGTTTAATTGTTCTTTTGTGCCTTGTATTTATATAAATACTGCATGATTTCCTTAATAAATAAATAAATAAAGTGGCCACTTAAACAAGCCGACGATTTTATGACCCCCGCAAATATCTAGACTTTTCCCTTTCAAAAGTATTCTTCATCTCGGCTGTAATATATGTCAATAAGGCCGAGTCGAAAGAATGAATAATCGACGTGCGTGCACCGTGCACATTCTACAGTAGGTGAGGTCTGCAGCGCGTAAATATTATGTAATGTGGTGTTCTCTCCATTTTATCTACCCCCACAGAGAAACGGCCGTGTTAAATTTTCTGCGTTTTTATAATTTAGTCAAATATTTCAGTTTTGGGGGCTGAACTTCGAACCTCGAACCTCTGATCCGTGAGTCCGCGACACTAGCCATGGGACTACAACCCGGCTCAATTTGGAAAAAACGTACTTCAAAAGAATTTACACCACAGCAATAAGCGCCTAGAAAATCGTACGCTCAAGAGCTTGACTGTAAGTCTAGGCAGGCGATGGAAAATACTGGATTCAGATCAGAATATTTTTTTTTTTAAATCTACGATGGAAGAACAAAATTTTGTAAATTATCTCGGTCCACAGCCCAATGATTTGACTATAGCGTGGCTGTGATTAAATTGATTAAACTTACTTAGGCAAATGACCTTTTAATAAAAATCACCAGTTGAGAGTTTCACTTCATCAATCATCAAGTATTCTGACGTCTAACTGTAATGTTTCTATCATTTTCTAACCAAAAATACAATATGTTTGTCCATATTATATACTTATATTCACTACACACTCTCGCATACACACAATACTCACACACCCATACACATATACACACAGCCTCACACACCCTAAATATATATACTCACCCTAACTAACATGTACAATAATAAAGCGAATACACTAAATAAGAGTACGCATTGTTTTTTATTTATTTTATTTTATTGTGACTATTATTACTATAATTATTGATATACATTTAAAAAACTTATTACTACTACAATACTTTATTAATAATCTAATAACATTATATTCGATTATATAAATTTCATCTATCTTAAATGAAATTTTATTAAAATTAATCTTATATAAATTCTAATATACTGCTTTAATAACATATAATGAAAACTACATTTTGGTCTATATACAATTTTTAATTTTTCTTTTGTGACTATTGGTGTTCACATATAATTGGTGAAAGATGTTTTGTGTTATTATTTTGTATTTTATAAATTGTATTTATATTGTGATATCTTTTACTGTTTGTGAACTGAAAATAAATAAATAAATATCGATAGTTTTCAATAGGACAAATTTTTTTTACAATAATTTACCGATTTGCCTTCGTTATTTTACAAAAAAAATGTCAATAGTTCATAGCATTTTCACCGTATACTGTAAATATCGCGAGCAGCTTTGGTAGCTTTATTCCCTCGATTGAACGCGAACAGAATGTGTCTAAAATGCTCATTTTTGTCTACTTGACATTCGATTTTGAGAGTTTGTAATGAACAAAATAAAAAATAAAATAATACATGCAACGAAAAAGCAAACGCATAAAATTTTCTTTCGAATTACGAATAATTTTTAAAGTTTTACTTTTGGTGATCATATTTAAATTAGAAAAAAACGAACACAACTTATGTTTACACCTAATAAACTAAATATCAGATTTTTTTTTTCAACATTTTTTTTAACATCGCGTTCATTTAATATAAGAATCTAGGAGCATATGAGATGTCTCAATAACAATATTTTTGCTGACCATATTATAACAAATAATCATTCTTTTATTTTTGAAAATGGAATTGAAATATTGAATTTAAATAATAAAAATAAACCAATTAATCTTTTTGAAATTTTAGAAATAAAAAAAGCAGTAAAACAGAACTTAGACATAATTAATAATCAATTAAACTTAAGTCATAGTCCCATTTTTAATATTTTTCCTATAAAATCGAACTCTACCCTGAACGCAATTACCCCCTTTCCTTCCCTTCCCCCACCTTAAACACAATTACCCCCTCCCTCATCCTTATCGACACCCACTAATTTGTTCACTGTTTCTTTTATGTATGTTTAATTATAAAAATACCCTGAAGAAGGTAACAGTTGGTTACCGAAACTAGTTGGTAAAAATAAAGTGAGTGTATCAAAAAAACAAAGTATAAGTTTTATTTCTCCAAATTTAAATATCCGTCTCCATTTTTTGGTTGGCTCGTGGTTAGCACGTTGGACTACTTATTAACGTTGGACTAGGCTTGTGTTTGAGTGTTGCCAACACAGGAGTACTAAATTGATGAATATAGTCGAACCTGGATATAATAGAGCCCAAAAAACTGGGACATTATTCTCTTATAAAGAGGACTCTGTTTTATCAATGCTTTCTTTTACAGGGGTCTACAAACATAACCATGCTTCCTATTCCTATATGTATGTACTACTATGTATATATTGATTGATTTGGTGTTTATTTTGTAGAACTCTATATTTAAACACATAATATAATAACATATTACAACAGAGATGAAGAACATTTAAGAGATGGTAATGTAGAAGTCTAGGCATCTACAGGGCTTATGACCTGGTTTAAGTGACCACTTTACACACTGTGTAACATTCACCATTCTGCCCATATTCGAACATCTATATTCCTTCAATTCTTTCATCTGTCGATGTTTGTGAAGTTAAAGAGCTGAAACCTTTATTTAGGCAGGTGAGATTCATCTAATTGAATTATTTCACCTACATACTAGGCAACTCATAAGCCCTGTAGATGCCTAGACTTCTATATTACCTTCTCCTAAATGTTCTTCATCTCTGTTGTAATATGTTAATATAAACAGCTCCCCAGGGAGTTGAATCCAGTCCTTGTCTACAAAAATTTGGACAAACTCAAAATATTGTTCATAATATAAGAAATCAAACACTGATTTGAGTCAACTGAACACTTTATTTTATTTTTACAAATATAAAAACAAAAAAATTGTGACAATTGTTTGGCCTTGTTAGGGCATTTTCAAACGAATGAGAAGATTATATGGATTGAATGTCCTTATAAAAATAATCTTATGAACCATAGCATGTTAATTAATCATAATTGAGGGAAAAACCAATAGTTAAGGGCAAGGCTAAGTGTTTAATAGGTAATGGGGAATTTATATAAAAATTTAGGCGGCCTCCGTGGTGTAGTGGTTAAGACGCTTGACTCACATACAGATGGTTCGATTCCCGGTGAGAACACAAATATTAAATAAGGTTTTTCTCAAGCCTGGGTGTTCTGTGATGTAATTCACCACTGTAATTGGGCCTCCTGGCCTGTTGTGGTGCAAAAAAAAAATTAAAACAAAATAAAAGTAAAAATAAAAATAAAAACAAAATAAAATAAATATTTAAATTTTAGAAAAAATTATAACAAAGTAAGTATTTATTGACCTACATGTAGGAATCGTAAGATAATAAATTAAGCCTTATAGTTTTAAATCTTTAGATAACAACTATTATCAAAACAAAATAAATATGTATTCTAATGTAGAAAGATTTTACAATGTAGCAATTTTTAGACATAAAATGAATTCAATTATTTGACTTTGCCAGGAATCAAACCCAAGACCTCGAGTATTACAACCAACGCTCTTCGAGGCGAGCTTATCTCCAAATGATTTAATTTTTCAGGTTTTTTCCTGTTAGTAGCTATGAATCAAGCAGATAACATAGTACGTAATAATATGTGTAAACATTGTACCTAATATATTGTGGCAGTTGTGAACTAACTTATGTAAGTTGATCAGTAGGTCATTCAGTCGCCTTGACAGTAGTAGTATGGAATAAATAATTATCTGTCAAAATGTTTAAAGCTATACCTGTAACGTGTTTTGCGTTTTGAATATCGCCAATGCTATGGACCAGACCGACAGGTATAATGTGCTAGGTGTCACGAAAATCCAATCATACATTCAAATAATAATTATTTATACGATGCTCTATTGTAATGGTCACCCTATGCGTTGTAAATTCACGCTCCTCCCTTCCTCTCCTCCTTTTTTTCAACTGTCACTCCCACAAAATCAAACATTAAAAAATATCAGAGCACGTTGGTGTTGGCTACTAGCGGCATGTGCCCTGTCAGCACGTTGGTTTTATATTTTTGTGCAACTACTGTATTTATCTACCGTCATACAGGGAAAATAGAGAAAGGTGATAATGACCGTGTGTATTTGATTGGTCACAAATGAAATATTCTACAGTAAGACTAAAATGCCAGCTTTCAATGTATTGATTATACAAGTCCAGAAACCGCGGACGCGCATTAAGTTGAAGCCGACTAAACTACTCGTAAATGAGTAGTTTTACGTTTTGGCCATTAGTTACTTGGTAGACGTCGCTTAATTCTCAACTGCTAATTAAAATTCAATTATGCCGTGTTGCGTCGTCTTTAAGTGTCAAAACACTGCAGGGATTAAATGGAAATAGGGTGGGATAACATTTAATGTGTAGAAGCGAATCCACACATAATATTATTTAAGAATTCGATTGTTTTACCGTCTGTCAGATTTTAAAATAAAACGAAATGGAAATTTTGGTTAGCATTGCCAGGCTAGTCGATTTTTTACCCGGCTTTCTAGTAATAAGCCTTAGTACAATATAAAACGGTATCAATTTACTTATTACTAATGATTATATGTTTTTTTTTTACATTTGCCTAATAAAAGTACCGGTTATTTTTGAAAGTCCAGTCAGTAAAATATTTTTTTGTGGTAAAATAACATAACACAAGAGAATTAACTAATATTTGTGTTATGATAATAATTGTTCGCGATCTGGCAACATTACGGCCACTTCGCGCATGCGGGCAGGCAGGGTGTAATTGGGGGGTAGTTGGGAAACTTTTGGACACAGTGCGATGTATGCAAACTTGGTTCTATTCGCCTTCTGGGGTGCTATTCTGAACCACTCTCGCGGCACGAGAAAACAGTTTTTCTCGTGTTTTTTTTAAAAAAAAAAAAAAAAATTAATTTAAAATTTATGTTTTTTACAATATACATAAGAGGTAAAACAGAGTATTAAAAAAATAAAGCACAATTACATAGCAATGAAATACATATAAATAGTAAAAATAGTTAACAAAAAAAATCCCACAAAGGCATGGCCTGTTCGTGGGCATATATATATATATATATATGGATAATTTTTATAGCGCCGTTTTTGTGAAAATCACCTCAAGGGCGCTGGGTATACAAGAAAATGTTCATGAATTTTTGCTTCTATAATAAATAATGGACAGTTATAATATTTTTGTGTAGCATAAGAAAGTGAAAATAAAATATTCTGTAAGAGATTGTATGGTATTTTTTTATAGTAATTAAAAAAGGAAAATAAAAAAAATGTAAAAAAAAACAAATTATTCCTTATTTTTAAAAGGTAACAAAATATATTAGAAAAAAAGAGTTCATATCTTTAGTTTGAATCCAGGATAGTGCGTGTTTTTTAAAAGAAGGAAAATTTTGAAAGTTTGGAATCAATGAAATATTATCAGTGAAAATGTAATTAGTTCATTGTTATATTTTAAAGGAATAAATCAAATTTTTGGGCCTATAAAATATGCATGTTTCTGTGCGAGCCTCGTTTTACAATGTGGTAATTCTAACACACGATTCCTATTTTGACTTGATCTATTTGAATTACTTATAAATAAATTTTGGTTCTTAAATATATATTTTAATTATTGAAAACAGTATATTTGTCTAGGGTCTAAAAGTTTAGCTTCTTAGAACAATTGGAAAGAGAGAAATGTGCGTTTTTTGTGAAGCATTATTTTGAATATAAATTTTTGAACAGTTTCTAATGGTTTAATATGATTGTTGTAAGTTGTTGTTATTTTGTTTATAAATACACGAGATAATACGGCCGCGAATCAGAATACCGGCCCTGTTATATTATAATTTTATGGTTTGATGTTTTGTTATTTTACGGTGTAAAATAAATATAATGATCAGATAAATTATGCACGGCAAAAGTTTTATCTTCCTGCGTGTTTTGTCGCAGCGTGTATATTTTGCAGATCCGTGTGATTTTGTTGACTATGTTTACCTGAAAACACGTGATAAATGTGACATATCGTCACTAGAACGTGGAGGTATTTGGAAACCGTGGAAAGGAAGTAAAAATACTATTTACGGAAGTAGACGGAAGCGGGACCTTGTACAGTAAATGTGTGAGTAGTGGCTAACGTCTGTAAACCACAACGCTTTACTAGCACAGGGTTGAGATCAAACAGATATAAATATATGCATTTAGATAGAATAGAACAATGACGTATAAAATAGACACGTTACTCGCGTAAAGAAATCGGCGTTACGATTCGTAGGTAATTGTCTTCTGTGACTTAATTCTCTAACGGAGTTCTATCATGATCCGACGTGATGCTAAGCAAAAACATGCCGTCGTATGTGACGAAAAAATGCTTCAATTGCTCTGCAATTGTAAAAAACAATACAGATTTATGGAATAAATATATAAATTATTTTATAAATAAATTGGCTATTTTATTAATGTATGTATGTGTATGTGTATGCGCATGGGTGTATGTACGTAGGTGTGTATGTCCATGTGTATATATGTGTGTGGTACCTACCTAACATCAAGGTAGAAGATATTCAAAATTAGAAGATTAAGATTTAGAACAAAAACAAAACAACATTTTTACTTGACATAAAATCGGTTAAAAAAGTGGTTGGAATCGTCGCGCGTCGAGGAAAACATTGCTGTATTAAAGTTCATTTGTGATCCAGTGCCAGAAATTGAAGAACATTCAGATTATATTAAAGTTAGGTATCCACTCCATGTACCTATTCCTTTCTCAAATATTTCCCAATAACAAAACTGAATGAAATTCGATTTTCATTTACAGTCCGCCTTTTCGTTAACAGAACCTTTATCAAGATAGATGCGTGTGGTATTCCATCATTTCTACTTATCCCTACGAAGAAATGGCATAATGGTAGTAGTAGAAAATGATGGAAATGTTGAAAATGATTGCGGGCAATCTTTCCATGATTTTATCCATTAATTAACATGATTTATTTGTGTTTTAAGGACGTACAAGATAAACGGTTCTTCGGTAATATTTTAATTGCAAGGCGACACCTGAAACGCACGCATGCGCCTTGGAAGACATCATATTGATAAATAATGTAATCAGCAGGTAGCTACTGCTAAATAAAAAAGGACCTTCATAGTTTTCGCGTGCTCAATACGAAGGTAGGCCACTGGCGATAATATTATAATATAAGACAGTCCTACTTATGTATAATGATGTTGATAGCAATTGGTAATTATCAAAACTCTTCTTGTCATTAACTGTAAAAATGATTTGACGAAATTAAATTAGTTTTCACCGATATTTGGGTTGAGGAATTTTCTAGAAATTGAGTTTTAGAAAACTCTATTTCATAGCTCAAATTTTCAAACAATATGTTGAAGATATTTCCAAACAATAGAAATTAAGAACATTTTATTGAAGGGAATATAGAAGTCTAGGCAGTTACAGGGCTTATGACCTGTCATTGGCTGGTTTGAGTGGTAACTTTACACACTGTGTAACATTTACCATTTTACCTATGTTTAAATATCTATAAAATGTATATTTCTTTCGACTTATTTGGTCTTAAAATAGAACAAACATTATAAAATATTAATGTCCAAATATTAACTTATAAAACAATGTTTTAAATATGTTCAAATGCTTGCAGACCGGCTGGATCTGAATACGAATTAACTACCCGGTAAAAAAAAAAGTTTAAAAAATTGGGAAATTGTTTTCAGGCGTTGCCTAGTAGATTAATTGGTTCAGCCGGATGAATCTCAACCACATGATAAAGGTTTCAGCTCTTTTACTTTACAAAAGTCAACAGATAGAAGAGTTGAAGAAATGTGGATGTTCAAACATAGGCAGAATGGTGTTTTAAAATTTTTCATTAATAAACCCTTGCGTGTTACATACATTTAACAAAATATTTTTACCTTTAAAATTCACGTTCTACTGTTAAAAATAATATTTTTAATATCTTTTGTAAAGGTTGTCTGAGTCTTTTGTTATGTTTTGTCTGGTAGTTTATTGTATAATTTCAGTCCATTGTTATTAGTCTCGGTTGTCGTTTTCTCGTTTTAAACGGTTACACAATGTGTAAAGTGGCCACTTAAACCAGCCTATGACAGGTCATAAGCCATGTAATTGCCTAGACTTTCATATTCCATTCTCAAAAAAAAATTCCCTCTCTGCTGCAAAAAAATAATATTTACTTACACCTATTCATCATTAAACTATATACTAGTTATGAACATATCTTAACTCCAAATGTACACTTTTTTATTTATTTATTTTATTTACGGACATTGTCTATTTGTACAGTTCATAGGGATAAAATTGACAATGTAAGAACAGTTAAAAACATTTTTAAAAAAAGAAGAAAAGAAGCATTGAAAAAAAATAAAGGACATCAAGATAAGATCTGGATAGTAACAAAAAATGTTGCAGAAAAATAAATATTTTCAATTGTGGAAAAAATCAGAACATTTCTTTTGTAAGGGTTGATGCAAAATCACTAACAATACAATCCTGACCACCGCAGTAGCATATTATCCTATAAAAACATCACAAATTGAAAACAAATTCACCGTATTATAAAACAAAGCTCCATGAACAATCCCGCGAAAAAAATACAGATATACAAGGAAATAGTCGATTAGTGCCTTCGATTCTTCCATCTGTTGATCTTTGGGAGGGTCCGATGTCTTGCAGGGTACCCGCTGGCACGGCGCGGGTTTAAACTGTGTAACTCGGTTATAAGCTTAGACTATACCCTGTCTGCGTAATCTATAAGCGTGAAAGCACTACAATTAATGATATGAATCATAAACGTATATATATCTTTGTTAAGTTAAAGAGATGAAACCTTTTTCGACGCGGGTGAGATTCTGACTGAACTATTTCACCTACATACTAGGCAACGCCTGAAAATACTTTTCAATTTTTATACTTCTTCTCAATAAATATTCCCAATCAGTAAAAGTGCTGCTATGAGGGGATATTATATGTAATAACACAATAGTTCGAATAAACAGTCGATAAAATAACATCACATATCACTCGTCACACGGGCTGTAAGAACTGTTTTATTTAGGTGTTTTTAAAGTACGTGTATGTTTTGTATATCTTTTAGGTCATTAGAAAGTGAATTGTAAAAATGTATTGCTGTATATAAAAAACTGTTTCTTCTTCTGTTGATCCTAGGTTGTTCGCAAGTTAAATTATTTGATGCTCTTGTATTTATTTTATGTATGTTGTAGTTAAAATTAAATTTAATATTTGATTTTATTCTTTTTCATCTTAAATATCATTCTTATTTTTTCTGTGTAGATCAATTTCTCTAGATTGAGCATTTTTTTTTTCCATATAAATTTGTGGTTCTAATATATTTATTAAAATTAAATGTTCCTTTGAGTGCTTTATTCATTGTTCTTTGTATTGATTCTTGCATCTGTTTACTACATTGCGACCATATTATTAATCCATATACAAAGTGTGCAAGTATAAAGGCATTGTATATCATTAATTTTGTACTTTTATCAAAGACTTCTGTTCTTCTCATTATTCCAATAATTGGACCTAGTTTTTTCATAACTGCTTTGATATATTTTGTCCACGCTAATTTTTTATCCACTTCCAAACCCAATTTCTTTCATATTACTTAAAATTATTATTTCGTTTCAGCAAACTATTGTTGTTAATTCAATCGGTGATAAGAGTAACAAGAATTGAACAGCAAAGTGTGATTTACGGCTTTAGAATAAATTATCACTTACTGGTTTGTTTTGACAAAGTTTTGGGGGTTTTCTCAAGAATTCGGTTGCTTAATAACGAGTTTGTTAATGTTTACAAGGAAAGTTATTCGAAGAGAATAATGGTGCAATCAATGACGTATAATTTATTGTAGACACGTCACACGTGATAGGCGAATGGCATTTCAATTCGTGGGATTCGTGCCCTTATTCTCTTAGTGACTTTCGTTTTGTAAGTCGTGACGCAACCCTGGAAAATGTCACCGTGTGAGAAAAGAAAATGCTTTGATTATGTACTGCAACGGTGAAAATCAGAACATATCTTGCACACGGTGTTTTAAGGCCAGACCGCGAAACTTCAGAGGAACATTCCATGGCATAGAATTATAATATACCAGAAAGCGCGTAGAATCATGTATGCATACATCGCACTGTATCCAAAAATCAAAATTAAAAATATATATTTACTTTACTGACATTAAAAAATTAACATTATGCCCGTCATTCACCACGCTAAAACTCTGCAATTATTAATTGTCGGGAAAATTCAAATTGTCCAATTATTTGTTTATATGGGAGTTACTTTATTATTTACCTTGCTTATAATAAAACAAGGTTTAAAATTCAAAACTGGAATTTTCTGTAATTAAATTTCTTTTAGTTGTCCAATTATTGCCCAAAATCAAATTTATCCAGACTAATACGATATTGGTTAAATAAAAATGGATGGTTTAAGCAATATTTTTTTAAACGGGTGCATGAATTGAAAATTCTTAAATTTAATATCAAAGGTGAGATACGATAATTTAGGAGTAAAACATGAAATTAAAAAAAAAAAAAGAGTGATGGATGAATTCTGATAACATATTTGGATTCACAGGTAAAATAACCTTAAAATTATTCCTTGTTTTTATTATTATTAAAGTATTCCCTTCTCTAAAATATTCTCCATCTCTGTTGTAATTTGTTAATCTTAATCACTTCCTAGGAGGTGAAATCCAGTCTTTTGTCTACAAACATTTGGACAAACTCAAAATATTGTAACATAAGAATCAAAAAGTGAAAGGAAATTTCATAAAAAGAAGAGCTCTAAATGCATATGGAGAGAGGACCAGGGCTTATATACTCCCTCGCATAGTAAAGAGACTCCCGGACGAAATAAAGAATAGTGATATAAATAAAAATAAAGTAAAATTGGTTATAAAAATATTTTTCTTAAATTCTAAGTTTAGTGTGTGGAAAAAAAAAATGTGGAAACCAAACAATTTAAAACAGTGTCAAAAAAAGTGTTTGTTTATTATTTTTATATATTTCGGTATTATAAAGGACTTGATTTACTTGTATTTAATTTTTTTAAACTTTTATTTTACTGATATATTTAAGATTTTTTATATTTTAATGTAAACATTATTATATTGTGTAATCAAAATGTTTAAAGAGAGAAATCCCTGCAAAAAAACTGCTTCTGCAGTTTGGCGGGAATTAAAAAAACTGTTTAAAAGAATGCTTATGTGAAAAAAAAATCAATAAAAAAATATATAATATAAGTTGCTGTAACAAAATCATTACCGATCAGTGCAATTAGTTATATTTTAAAACATACTTAATTTTTTTAAAAACATATATAGAATAATAATACGTCAGGTAAATATTGTTTTGAATAGGTGTGTCGGGATCCTTGTAGATGAACATTGGATTAAAAAGGATTGTGGCCCCATGGTAGTTTCACGGACGGATCAGAAGTCCGAGATTTGAAACCCGCTTTACCACAATTTGTTTTCATTTTTCTATTAGAGATTTATTAACAAAAAAGTCCCTTAAATCGAAATACTTTTGTAAAAATAACGCCAATATATATACTAAATATATACGGAGAAAAATCTACTTCGCTGTGTTGAGTGATTGGCGCATCGGAGAGATACAATTTGACAGCATCCAGCCTGCGTTCATCCCTTTTCCCATTTCCAAATTCATTTCTATACTGGCTGTTTTCTTCTGCGCTAATTTGAGTCACCCATTTTGTAAAACAGCTGAATCTGTGCAAGTCACTGTTCATTATTTTCGAATTAATAACGACAGAGCAGAGCAGATGAAATGTGCGGAAACTCTCTTCAGTCTCGCTATTTACACAGACTGGTTGACAGGAAGTCTCCAACGATCAATAAACAAGGAAATCTTCCAAAAAGAATACATTTATGTAATTAATACCAATAAAGCTTCCTTCTCTTATTCAAAATATATTGTCTTCAATATTCATTGTAATAATTAATCACGCGAATTTAATCGGAGAGTTAAGATGGGTTAATCGCGAATGTGGAGATTGGTTATTGTTAAATATTGTTATTTTATTAATCGGCATTTTTAAAGAAATGCAAATTGTTATAATTGAATTTATTCTAAATAATAATTTGCAGTGCATTATGCGCAATACATGTTTACAGCGAATCTTATTTTTATAATAATAAAATATATTTTTTAATGAACTTATATTCAATAAAATGTCGGCCTCGTAGTGTAATGGTCAGCGCGTTTGGCTACCGTTCAAGAGGTCTCGGGTTCGATTACCGACATGGTTGATATGAAATATTTATTTTACGCTTTAAGCACCGGCCGAATACACAAAGAATTCACCCTGTGCCCGGCCCATTTTTGTGACGCATCACGCTTTCTGAAGGGTCTCTTAAAAGTGTCATAATTATGAAAATATTAGGTTAAATCAATTGAAACTTCTCATATTTATTTGAAACAATTCAATTCAATTTTTCTGTGATAGTTTTGCCAAAATTGACCTTTAGGGAGAGCCACATTACAATGTTTGCACATTTACAACACGGTTTCACTCCTTTTTTTGTGCTTTGTCTCCCGAAGCCGTGTAAACACGTGATTATAATAACCACGCGTTGTGTCCCGGCCCCGTGTTTTCACGTAGTTTACCAGCAGTGAAAAATTACTTATAAAAGTCACTAGATGTCAATAAAATGCACTTTTTTATACAGCGGGTAAACCACGTGAAAGCACGGGACCGGAACACAACGCGTGGTTATATAATCTTTATATATCTTCTAGAATATTTCATAGTCCCTGGACTGGTACCTGAAGAGTAAGACCGATCATCTTACCTTGACGTAACAAAAATGATCAAGATACGTTGTAATTGATTTAGCAACGCAGTGCCCTTTGCACCATTTGGTGCGGAAAGGGAATGATGATGATAAAGATCAGGTTATTTAAAAAAAGCAAAAACTCATGCTTAAAACTTTGAATAGGTCCACTGAAAAAAGTCAAATTTCGATTTGTGGCCCATTCGAATTTCTACAGAAATATATAAGTATTCAAAAATTTATATTTACAGCAGGGAGGATTATTATAATTGAATTTATTCTAAATAATAATTTTCAGTGCAGTATGCGCAATACTTATTTACAGTAAATCTTATTTTGAAAATATTTTTTTTTTTTACTGTACTTATATTTAATAAAATGTCGGCTTCGTGGTTTAATAGTCAGCGCGTTTGCCTACCATTCAAAAGGTCTCGGGTTCGATTCCCGACATGGTTGATATGGAATATTTATTGAAAATAGTGTTTTCACACTAGAATATTTCAATAGTCCCTGGACTGGTACCTGAAGCTTAAGACTTATCATCTTACCTTTTTGTAACTAAAATGAACAAAATTCGCTGCGATTGGTGTACCAATGCAGTGCCATATGCACCATTAGGATCGAGAAGGGAATGAAGATGATTATATTCAATAAAAGTTTCTTTAACCCTTCAATGCCTAATTTTTGTAATTCTAACAAAAAACATATTTTTATGTATGAATGTATGTTTTGAAAAATAAATAAAAAATCTGTTTTAATTTGATATTTTAGTTTATGTGGACAATATGCAACATCGAGCATTAGAAGGTTTAAAAATATAAGAATGTAAGGAACACAAGAAATAACGGTTCTTATGTAACGAACCAATCGGAAGAACTCACAGAGAACAACCTTAGACGTCACACGCGGAGTTATTTCAGAAATACAAAACTTTAAAAAATCGTTGCGCTGAAAATACGATAAAAAAATAGCTTAGTTTAATAGTCTATTAACAAATTTAAAAAAAGACACTGAACTTCCTTATTTTGCATCAGCTTCGAAAATGCATTTAAAATTGATTAATTCATTTTTTTATGAAAGCAGAGGGTCTACTGATTATAGCGCTGATAAAACGATTTATATTTTTTTTTTAAATTGGCATGAGTTGATAGTTTATTAACAAATAAAAAAATATTTTAAAAATCACTAAACTTCCGCATTGCTTTGTGTACAGTGACTGAGGGTTAGATAAATAATTATATATAAGGTTTAACACAATTTGTTTTGTTACTGTAGGAGTAAAATATGATTTATGGTACAATTTAAAGACCAAACAACAATTGAATCCAGTTGCACATTTATTTAAGATTATTCTGCCTTGTCCCTATTCGTATTAAAGTCAATACTGAGGAAACTTATCTTTCCACAATATGCTACTGTTGACAATAAACTGACGTTAGTTATATTTCACTTTACATTTATTTGGTGTATATCATGATAGCTACTTGTAATGGAAACATAGGACGTTAATAATTTTATCTTCTCTTCTAAAAATATATCTATATCAAATTTGTATTTGAAGCACTAACTTTGTGGTAATTCATCGTGATAAAATAAATATAAAACAACGTTTTTGATTTATTTGCAAAATGCTTTTTGGTTTATTTATCGGTTTGAAAAATTACCATTAAGCAGCAATACCGCTCATGTTAAAATATAATTATTGTACAAAATACAAATAAATAATTATGGATTGACACGAGCAAAAAGGAAGCAAAAGGTTCTCTAATTTAAATAAAAAATCACAATTCGTAAAAAATGCGTTTCAATTCATTTATATCGGATGCGTAGTTTAAAATATCATTGTGTAATCTATGTGAAAAAGAGATATTTTAATATTTATTAATTAATTCCATGCTAGAATAATGGTACAAACAGAGAGAAAGAGGAGTGGTAAAAGAACAGATAGGAACTATTTCTCAGACGCAATTGAAACAAAGTTGCTGACATCTTTGATAGTGGAAATGGATGGAAGATTATTTCACAGTTAAGCTGCGTGGAAAATGTATTTATTTGTTAATTGACATTATATTTAATCTTATCAATGATTAATATATATTTTATAACGAAAATAATATTTGAAGACTGTACAGTCTTCAGGAGAACTGTTTAATTAATTTTGTATAAAAAAATGTGCATCATAATAATAATATTAAAAAATCTTTTCTGTGTTAATTTTCTTGTTCTTTTTTTAAAATTTCTTAATCTTTTTCATTTCCTTTCAAATATTAATCATCACATGTTTATTTTATGTCCGGGCGGATAAAGAATACAGTTTTGCGTAAGAAATAAAACTAGAACTCTCGACTAACGTTTTCGACTCGATGGCTACCCTCAGTTTAAAAAAAAAGCACGCCCGGTCGTGTAATGTTTGACGCATCCGCCTGCCATTTTTGAGATCCTAGGTTCGATTCCTAGCAGGGTTTTTAAATGCAATATTTCATTGTTTTTGATTGTTTGTGATCACCCTAACTTCATGTAACATATGATCAAACTACACTGAATACAGTTTAACGATGCAGTGACCTATACGCCAATGGGTGTGAAAAGTGTGATGACTTATTAATAATAACATTGTTTAATATAATCATTAATACGATCTCATTACTATCTATAAAGATTTGTAGTGAGCAAAATTATTGTTAAAAACTGTTAGTGAGAAAGTAAGTCTCTAATTTGGTAATGTATCCAAAATAAAACAAGTTTATTGGATTATAATTCTACTTTATTTTTTATAAAATATACAAAGGGTATATTGTGACGCGTTTCGTCTTGTTCTTCTTTTCGTCTTGACCCACAAACATAAAATAGCAATTATTTTTAGTATATAAGGAAACTTTGTAAATATTTAAGTTAGTTTGTTTGAAAATGTCCTAACAAGACGAAACGCGTCACAATATACCCTTTGTATATTTTATAAAAAATAAAGTAGAATTATAATCCAATAAACTTGTTTTATATTGGATACATTACCAAATTAAATATGGAATTCTACCAATTGTCTGCATACACAATAAATAAGTAAGTCTCTATTGAAATTGTGTAACTCGCATGTAAACGCGGTCCTACTTTTCTTCACACAAAAGTATTCCAGTTTTTTACACACCATATATATTATATAAGAATCGGGTTGTAGTCCCGTAGCTAGTATTGCGGAATCACGGATCAGAGGTCCAAGGTTCGATCTCCACTCTGCCAAAACTTGATCGCCATTTTTTGGTATTTACAACTCCTTGAATTCAAAAATCATCAAAATTCTCTGGAATCGCAAAAGTTTGTGTGAGTGTTGCTAGTTATTTGTTATTGTTGAAAAAAATTTATTTCTTAAAATGATTTCAGACTAAAATATTTGTAAAGGAAACAATAATATTGCAATATATATGTATACTCGTATAAAAACACAAACTAAGACCTTGGTTGATTAGCTTATCAAATTTCAATGAGAATATTAATTGACCTATTGGATAACCGTTGATCTTTCTAAACTGCATTACGAGATGATTCACGCGATCGTCGCGGAAAGAGATGTACTTAATTTCTTTAGGTAAATTGCTAGCAAAATATGTTATTCTTCGTTTTTTTTTAGTTCTAAAATATTTATATTGTGTATTTTTTATAAATGTGTATGCAAGTATGTGCGTAAATACAGATGTATGTTGTGTATGGATATGTGTTTGTACATGTATGTATCATTATTATAATTTTATAGTAATTTTGTTCATAAATGCGTGCTGCCACGATAAACAAGAACAGGCGATGCCTATGTAGGCTTTTTTTAAAAATAATTTTGTTCTATAATTATTATTTACATGTACTGTAAACCCACGTAATTACAGGAGAAAAAAATCATTGAATATTTAAAAAATCTCAAAAAAGTAAAGAGGTATTTTATAAGCTTCAAAATTTAAAAATGCGTTAAGTTAATAAAAAAATCCCAGAACATTTTTTAAAAAGAATTTTGGAAGTCTAGGCATTTACAAGCTTTATGACTTAAATTTATTGAGTGGCCGTTTATTTTGTAGAATTCCGTATTATAGTTTTAATATTAAAATTAAATACTGGTTTGAGTATTCTTTTTTATGTTATTTTTTAAATCAAATAATCGGACAAGAAAGAAGTTTAAGTTGAGAAAATCGGATTTAAAAATTGCTTTATTACACGCGGTAAAAAAAGAGCATTTAATAGTATTGCAAAGTTTCTCGAAAATGGATGAAAACATTAATAAAGATGCTACTTTGAACTACGTCACAAATTCTTCCGAATCAACCAATCAACTACAGCATTGTTATGTGTTGTGATTGATTTCCGGTTTTCAGAAAGCCAACTCATCAGTCATCTCACCGACATCGGGCGGAGTAATTTAAAAATTACAAAACTTATGAAATCATAGCGATGATAATACGACAGAGAAAAATTAAATGGCTTTCTTTGATAGTCTATTAACAAATAAAAAATAAAACTGATTTCGTCATTTCAAGTTAATATATTTTTTATTGGGAGACTTTTGAATTTGAAAACACTATTTTTTTTTATAAACATTACATATATTATATTTTTGTGTCCTTCGAAATATTTTTTTTTATTATTAGTATAAATTTATTATAAAACAATCTGAGACAGACCGTAAAACAGGTGTGTAATTTTATTTTAATAAATTTGAATATTGTCTTTATTTTTCTACCGAAAAATTAAAATTCTGAAAGCATGTGCAAATAATTATTCTTTGCCGGCCATTATCTTAGTGACCTCGAAATATTTTAATTTATCTTAAATTATCATTTCATTTTGATTGTCGGTGCAAATTTACAAATCAATTGAAAGAAAATTTTAAAATCTGTATTTTTTTATTGTCTCAAAATTAATCTGGTTTTCGCAAGGGAGATGAAAATACGGTAAATACTCGTGAACGTATTACATGGAACAGAAAATTGTACAACTTTTTGGTCTGAAATCTGAACAGAATGAGGAAGCTCAGTGGTTTATTTATAAATATATATATTTGGTAATAGACTATCTAACTAGGCCAAAAAAAAATAAAAAATAAATATGTATATTCTGGGCCCTATGATTTTTTAGAGTTCTATAATTTTGAAATAACTTAGTGAGTTCTGCTGATTGGTAAATTTGATATAATATCTTTAGATACAATATAGAATTAAAATGTATACAAAGATAAATTAATCTGCAAAATCCCGAAAATATTATCACACTACTGCGAGTCAAACTAGAGGTTAAGTCATAGGGTCTACCTCAAACTAAGACCAAAAATATTCCACGTATTGTCTGAACATTGTAAAACCAGGATACGGATTCAATGGAATAAAATTGTAAATAATGGTAATTGGATTTGGGTAGAGATAAGTCTGATAAAAAGTGAGGAAATCATACGGTTCAGCTATTTTAAAATGCTGTTTTTTCCATAACATTGTGTAAATTTATTTTTATAAACATGCACTAAAAAAAACAATATTTTTCCAAGGTGCTTCTGTTAAAAAATATTCTTAAAAGTTCCATATAACACAAATGTAATTACTTTTCCAACGGCAGATTACGCCCCTTAAAATTTAGACCACGCTTTGGTACATTTATTCTCATAAAAAAACAAAATTTATATTTTATTTATGCATAATCGTAATAATAATTTAATTTTTATAATAATTACTGTTTTAGGTAGTAATTTTTATTATTATTTTGCACTGCATTTAAAAATGTCTACTTTAAAACACGTTTGTGTAAACTGCACACAATCCAGAGAAATTTATTTCCACAAAATTTTAGTAGATTATAGAAATTCAACCATTTTATTATTAATATGTAGGTACGTTCGTAGTTCCCGTAAAGCAATTTTAAATTAGTTGAAATAAAATTCTGCGTCGTCTCAATATAATTGTTATAATGTAATCTAAATCAAGGAATCATTTTAATTCAAGTTTTATTTTACAATTAAATGAAGATTTATCAAAACTACGTGGATTCCACGGTAATTGTGTGTACAGTAATTAGATTGATAAAAATTTCTTATACTTACAAACGTATTAACGAAAATACAGGTTTTGATATTATGACTAAAATCCATTCAATTAAATCAACAATATTGTAATAGTTCGGTGAGTATTTGTAAATTCCTAAAATAATTCATATGCACTTTATAAAATAGTAAATATGATAAAAAAAACTCACCTAACCAGTCGCGAATCTTTTGCGGCTTTCTGATGAAAACTGGTATCTACTGTGGTGGTTGGTTGTATGTGTCGGTACTAATTATGCTTTTATGGTGTTTAAAATATGTATTACTTAGGGTTTCTGCAATGATTCGTAGTTGTGGAGTAAGGGCCGCTATGGGCAACACACTCTATGAAGAGTGATTAGCCGTTTCTGTTTCGTTCGCCTTATATACCAGGGAAGATTTTTGATAGCTACCAGCAAAGAAAGATCACGTCGGACGTGAGCGAGCGCAATTATCAAGCACACGTCAAAACAACACGTCACGAAAAAGATAAGACTAAGGGTACTGTTATAAATAACGACAGGCCCGTGTTGACAGTACTTTTCCACGAAGTACCGAAAACTTTTCGGTCTAATGAAAGCGGTGAATCTAGGCATTGCTATTAAAATATGATTTCATCTAATGCGTCTACATTTATCGCTTGATAAACCCTTATCAAAATGTCCGTTACTGTTATAAACAATTTAGTAATGAATGATCAAACAGTATTAACGTTTTTACCCGGAGACTTGAATAATATTTTTATTAGTTGTTGAACAAGTTTCATTGTGTATGTAGGTACTACTGAATGTTTTCAGCAGAGAAACGAAACTTGACTGCACATTCACAATAATGACCTGATTAGAATATAAAAACAGCGTATAAAAAGGAATTCAAATATGTAGCATTCATGTTTGAGAGCTGTGACAATAGTTTTATCCTTTGCATAAAGTTTCGTCAGCCTGAAAGTTCACTTCAGAACGAAGGTTTTATTAAGATGGGCGCTATAAAGTCTGGAAATAACCGCTACAAGATAATTTAATTTATATCTAAGATTTATTGAAAGCATTTTTCTTTTAAAGGAATATTTCTTTTGTGCGGAAAACAGTATTCTGTTCTGGATGTTGCGATCAGTCACTAAAATGAATAAATAGCATCAAACCACCCCTTAATCTTCTAAGGCTGTTTACAAATTTTAACCTGTTAAATAAAATAATTGAAAAGACAGCCGGACCCAATTAAGCCCGGACTGAAATTGCATTACATCACTATATAAGAGATGTAACAAAAGATCCTTACAAACTTTATTAGTAGACAGTACCAATATTTAGTGATTTTAATATTTATACTGTCTCCACTTCGAAATAACTTTGATTTAATGAGAATTCCTTCATTATTTTTGCTGCAGGTATCATCACCGACACTTTTAAGAAATGGTAATACCAGCAAAGCGTCACAACTGTTAAAATTTGGAGATTATTTCCACGTGAACATCATTTTTATGAAAACGAGCGGTTAAGGGTCTTTTAAAAAAAAATATTATTTTAACGGGTTTTAACAGTTCAGCTATATCAAAACGTAGGTAATGATGTAGTAATTATCTACCAATTTTGTTGAGTTTTATGTTCATATCTTATTTCTATTAATAGTTTTGTTTAATTATTGTTATTATAATTATTGTTTATTAATTAATTACTCAAAACTACTCTTATTACTACTAAAATTACTAAAATCAATAACGCCTTTGTTTTATGATACCAAAGCTACAAAAATGCATTTTCCATAGGTATTAATTTGGCGACCCACTGAACGATGTTTTACTTATTACTTGAATCAGTATTTGTGTTCTTTTTATTCACCAAAATATTTTCTTTCTACCTTTTTTCACCATCCCTCTATTCGTACTCGATAGTGCATTAAGCTTTGCACTGGGTAATCGAATGCCGTGTAACCTAATGCTAGAACCTTAATTGCCCCTAACAATTTAATCTTCCTGCACCTATTTAAAAAGGTTTTTCATGCTCTTTTTTGTATACTTTCATACTAAATTTATTTTCTCTTGCTTGAAAGAAGAAAGGAAGGAAGCCTGATTTGGGGTTACTCCATTCGCTGACGAAAATATGTTTTTAAGACAGTCAAAAATATATTTTCATATGTTCTTTTCATTATTATTTATATATTTGATTTTTTTACAAGTGGAATTATACGGAGTGGCTTTTCTCAGCTACACCTTTTTTGGCATTGTATTTACCTTTATATAGAAAACTATAATTGGCCTATAGTATTGGTTTATTTGTAGATATTGTTTTACAAATAAACAATTATAATGGCTGTTGTTTTTGTTTGATAGATAAAATAAAATAAAAATATAACTTAATCATTTGTTACTGTTCAGGCGGATAAAAAACAATGTTCTGTAAGGGTAAAACAAGTACGAGTAAATATGGCGAAAATGAACGGTAACGTGAGACGAGGACGACCAAGGAAGACGTGGCATGATCAGGTAAACCAAAATCTTAAGTCTGGTCGTGTCAAAAGCAGACTGAACCGAAGGGCATGTATGACAAGATGTATGAATGCGGAAGAAGCTAGGAATGTATGCCAGGATAGACGTGTGTGGCGGTCCATTCTATATGCCTACCCCTATGAGGAAATGGCGTGATGGTAGTAGTAGTAGTTCTGTGTCTGAAATAAACGCGTGTTTTAGACTCCGGTTTTAGACATTTATTTTTATTTTATTTATTTAATTTTACAACACGCCCAAGGGGCATTTACAAAAAATATACAGGTAAGTACAAACATAGTAAGTAATGATTTAAAAAATAAACAACGTTTTTTTGTATTCATGTAGAGACAATAAAAAGCATACTTCCATGCAAAATAAAAAGTGAAACTTTACATAGTAAAAAAGAAAAAAAAATATGGATATAAGAAAAGTAATTGAATTAAAAAGCAAATTGTAAATAACTTGTAAAGAATTTAAACAAAAAGAAAAAATATATATATACATATTCTTATACGTACAAAAAAAATGGTATTAACAAATTATTGTTAAAAACAATAGATATGTTGGTTTTGTGAAGTAGTGGTTGGCGCATTTGCCTACCATGCTTGAGGCCCCAGATTAGTTTATTGGCAGTGTTGAAGGGCAATATTGGGTGCGAATAAATATACGTTGATAAGAAACGAATTAAAATAAATATCTTCCAGCTAACCAAAAAACAGGCTGGTCAAAAGAAGAGTTGATCAAAAATTTGTATTGAAAAACAAAAATAAAATATGCATCAAAAGATACTTGCATAAAAAACCTTCTTAATGGAAAATAACAGCTGTTTCTCAAAGGGAAAATAAGGCTTGTTTATTTTTTATTTAATAAAATAAATAAATAAATTATGTTATTTATACTAAAGGATGAGGAATGTAATATCAGAAAACGAGTTTGGAAGGAGAGATAAAGAGTAACCAAGGGGAGAAAAAAAACAATAAAATACTGGGAGTTCGGGATTCTGAGGATATAGAGTAATATTTTAATCGAAAAGACAACACTACCAAAATTCAACTGCAATAAAAAAATAAAATTAAAGAAGGTTTTTAGATTTTTATAATTAATTTTAATACGCCAATTAAAGTTTAGATCAAATCTAGATATGTACATTGATACTCATATAAAGACAAAGTATTAAAGTAAAATTTGTTTTAATGAGGTGCGTAGTTTTTCTCCGTCACTAACGTCACTGTTATTAATATTTACCTTTTTTGGTTATCTCGTGTAAGTTGGATTCGTTCTGACGTTTGTAGAAAAATAATGTATCTGTATTTATAATTTGTACCGTGTCGCAGTCGGCAGTAGGTCCTTGTATATTTGTAGTATGTAGTTTTAAAAAAAAATATAAAAAAATTGCATCACAACAGGCCAGGAGGCCCAATTACAGTGGTGAATTACATCACAGAACACTCAGGCTTGAGAAAAATCACATTTTAATTTTTGTGTTCTCACCGGGAATCGAACCTCAAACCTTCCGTGCGTGAGTCAAGCGTCTTGACCACTACACCACGGAGGCCGCCAACTATGTTGAGTTTAATTTCAGCAATTTATTAGGGTGTTTGTGTACTTCAATTGCCTCTTTTGCTATTCGTGCATTGTAATTTCTAGGTGCATGCAAAATATTTTGTTTGAAGGTGAAAATATGTCATGTGTATTTAAGAGTTTCGCAATTGCAATCTACAAAAACACGCAGTTTACCCTGAAGATAGCTCCTGCTATGAGAACCGAATCGTCGGAACGAATCCAACGTAATACGGGATAACTAAAAAAAAGATACATATTATTTGTTATAATGGTTTGAACATGAACATTTTTATATTTAAAAGTAATATAATCATCACACAAATTTTGTGGATTAAAAAAAATATTGATTAAATTATGGCTTTAATAATCATTCAAAATAATTAAGATCCAACTACTTTTTATGGATTTGCATTTTTGTCTTTTTTGAAGAAGAATGTTTTGGTTGGAAATATTTCATTTTTACAGTGTGTTTTTAGCAAAATTTTAATGCTATCACACGGGCCGACATGAATATGAAAAAATTCTAAAACGTATTTAAAAAATATAAATGAGAATTTTCTAGCTTTGTGCTTATTTGCATAATTTTTTTGGTAAATGATTAAAATAAATATTACACATTTGAAGATGGAAGTAGCTTTAAATGTATTTTAATAATTTACATGAAGTTAAAAAGTTAAAATTGAAGCTCGTCTAACTAAAAAAAACCTATTTTATCCAATCGTTTATCGTATTGTATGTTAATTGTGGGAATTCCCAAAGTGGAATATTTTTTTTACATTGAAAACATAATAACAGTCAATCAAATCACACGGCGAGAACTACAGAGCCGTAACTACAAATAACATTATTGTGAGTAATTTAAACATTTGAAAATTGACCAGAATTCGAATATTTACTGTAGATAACTGAAAATTGTATACTTGGCCATCTTCTCTTCTTCTTCAGCCTGTAGCCGTCCACTCCTGAACGTGGGTCTCCTCTATCCGTGTCCGTGGTTTCCGGTAGCAGTCCGAGGGCGCCAGCACAAGAGCCTTTTTGTCCATCTATCATCGTCTGAGCTGCGAGCAACATGATCAGCTTTGAAACTCTTTCAATAATGTCCAGCATTCTTGTTTTCTTCCTTGTGATTTCGTTTCTTACTTTCTCCTCAAGACTAATCCCCAGCATCCTTTGCCAAATGTCTAAATCTCTGCATGGCTGTCAGTTTATACCCACTTTTGTTGGATAGTGTGATGGTCTCAAACCCAAATGTGTACTGGCAAAACACAGGTATCAAAAACTATCATATTAAGATTAACGAGGGTTCTGGCAAATTTCAAAGTATGACTAAGTTTTCCGAAAGCTGCCCACCACAACCCAATCCTTCGGTTGATCTCCGTTGTTTGATTATCTTTGTTGAATACAATTTTATGGCCGAAATATACACATTTAACGCCTGTATAGGTATATTATCTCTGTGTGGTTCATAGTCCATGATCGATGTCACACAGGTGCTAAATAATTTTTCATGAAATTATAATGCAACGACCGATGAAGCAAGTCATCGTTTTCTATAGAATCCAATACAATATATTATGCACCTCTAAAATATTACTCACAAAGACGAGAATATCATCCTGCAGTACATTAACGTCGTCCATACCACGGAGAAATGAATAACAACGGAACGTAGTCTATATAGAGACCACAGGGCGTCCAGTAAAGTTCAGTTCAGTCAGTCAGTCTAGTCCAGTTTAGTCCGGTTAAATCAGTCAGTCAGTTCCAGCATGTAGTTACTTCAACTCCTTATTGCTGTAATACCCGCGCGTCGAAATTCATTAATTATTCGCCATGTTATAAATACGCATTAAACAGCAACCTCGTGTCTTCTGTTAATCTCTAACGGGAGTAGGAGCTCCAACCCTCAACAACCTAATCCTACATATTTAGATATCCTTACAGGAGTAGGTGCCATCTCTTTACTTTTTCTTAAGTTCATGCGTAGTCCTACCTTTTTGAAGGCTATCTTCAATACTTTTTGCCTTATTATAGCAAAATGTATTATTTTTTATCCAGATGTATGTTTTTTTAACGGTTTTTTGCAATTAGAGTCATATAGTTTTAAAATGAATTAATAAATGAACCCATCCCCAATTCTCCTTTCTACTTTAACTTGTATATTGTCCATGCGGCTCGACTGTGGAATCATCTCCCATCCACCATCAAATATGTTACTACAGTATCTCTGTTTAAATCACGTCTGAAGAAACATCTTTTTTCTCTTCCTCAATCTCTTCTCCTTTCCTCTTTCCTCTTTTTTCACTTTTCCCATTGAGTAATATCGATTTAAGGTAATTTATAAACAAATACGTTTATTTATATTTTTTTATGTCATTAGCTTTTTGATAATTATTTTCTATTGAATATGTTTTGTAACTTGAATTATAAAAATATAACTTTTTTTTATTAGTTGGTTAGAAGAAATTTCCATTTAGCAATAAGCCCGCCAATGTACAAATAGCATTTAGTAAAGAAAGTTGAATAAGTAAAAAAAAAAATAATATCCAACAAATTTCATAGTTTTAATCAAATTAAATTGAAATGCACCTTTTGATCATACTTTTTTTATTAAAAGTAGGTTTTTTTTTTTTATGATAATATTTTTTTTTAATGAATAAAAAAAAATCGATGGTTGGGTAATTTTAATAATATTTAATAACATACCATCACGCCGTTTCACTGTAAGGGTAGCAGAGAGGATATAACGCCACATCACTCTATCTTTGCCTACAGATCTTGCTTCCTCTACATTCATACATCTTCTCATGCGTCCATCTTCTAGTATTTGTTGGATTTGGTCATGCCATGTCTTTCTCGGACGTCCTCTATTTCTGCATCCATCAACATTCGCATTGTAAATATTTATAGCCGTTCTTTCGCTGTCCATTCGCTCTACATGTTCAAACCAGCGCCAGGCTCATTTATTGATGTTGTTGATAATGCTTGTCTCAGCCTTACAAAATGTACGGATCTCAGCATTTGTGCATCTATCGTACATAGTTTTACCGCACATTTGCCTGAGAGATCGCATTTCCACAGCATTCAGCCTACTTTCATCCCTGTTTTTCCAAGTCCATACTTCGCTGCCATACATCAGAGTTGGGACCAGGACTCCGTTGTAAACTGCTAATTTTGCCTTTTGCGACAAACATTTATTTGCCAAGGTTGATTTAAGTGCACCTTTTGGTCTGTTCCAGGCATTCACCCTCCTTTCAATATCGATCTCAGTCATTCCATGAGTAGTAAACATATTTCCCAGATACACAAATTCCTCTACTTGTTTGAGTATAACTCAATTCACAGTGATGTCACATTTAGTAATACTTTCATTTCTTTCAAAAACCATCACATTCGATTTATCGACATTCATTAGCAAATCGCTTCCCTTGCATACATCGTTGACTTTTGTTACCAAGAATTGCAGTTCCTCTTTGTTGTTATATTTAAAGTATGTAATACATTATTTGGTTAATCAGAATTCTCCTTATATCGTAAATAATTCCAGAAATGATTCGATGCATAATATATGATGCAAAAAACGGAATAAAATGCATCAATGAAAGTAAAAGTAAAAAAGTAGCTACATTCATTCCTCATGAATTTTTAATTTGTTTTAACTATGTTTTTTTTTTTAATACATCTTTTACTTTATTTTTTGAAATATTTTTTTTTCTCTTTCTACACGGTATTTTGCTATGTTTTTTTTTAAATATGCTTTTTGCTATACAAATACATTCATTTTTTTAATATGACTCTAAATATGTTTCTTACTGTTTTTATTTTGCATTTTACTGAGTTTTAAAATATTTTTATAAACATATTTGTATATTTTTAATGGTTTTCACTATGTTTTCACTACATTTATTACTTTGTTTTTATTATGTTTTTGCTTCGTTTTTTTTACTACATTTTTACTATGTGTTTACTACATTTTTCACAATTTTTTCACTATGTCCTCTATCTTGATAACTGTTTCCATATATTGATTACTGTTTTTTATACTTTTTTGACTGTCTTAGAACGGACTAAATAACCGTAGCTAGGCAGTCAAAGTAACTTTGTATAAATTAAAGTTTTGTGTATGTAATATAATGATAATAAATAAATAATAAATAAACTTGCACAAGAAATTTTGTACCACAGCCAAAATGTTTTTGAATCAAAAAGGCCAGAAAATGCCATGTAGTAGCTCTGATTAATTTTTCGGACAAAATTCCCATATGGACACAACTCTACAAGAAAATATTGTTTCCAATTAGCAAATAATGTCATATTATGACATTAAACAGGTTATTTTTTTCTTTACACAATTCATAACTAATTTTTGGATTGTTTGCCAATGCGGCCCTTTAGTTCTAGCAGTGCAAAATAATTGTCCCACTGCAAAAAACTTAACAATATTGTATCGCTGGTTATGACGTCACGAGTGCACCGAAACCTAAAATTAAAGTATAATATAAATAATAATAAAATTATTGCACCAAATTCATTTATTTTATTTGGTATTCATTTATATAATAAAATCTAAAAGGTAATCGTTTGCGATAATATTTTTATAAGTAGATTTACTTTTTAATTTCGATTAGTTTTTATTTTAATTTGTTTATTTTTCTTAAACATACATACATGTATCATTACTAAAAAAATGTTTTGTTGTATTTAAAAGGTATCCGTCACATGTTGTCCGTGTTTAGACGGATAAAGAATACAGGTCTGAGTGTGAAGTGGAACAAGAATCCTGGACGAGTGTTTTTGACTCGATGACTATTCTCTAAAATATAAGGATATCATCTAAAAAAGGATAGAAATCTTTTTACATTTACATTATTATTTTTTTTGCACCACAACAGGCCAGGAGGCCTAATTGCAGTGGTGAATTACATCACAGAGAACCCAGGCTTGAGAAAAATCACATTTGTTATTTTTTGTGTTCTCACCGGGAATCGAACCCGGAACCTTCCGTGCGTGAGTCAAGTGTCTTGACCACTACACCACGGAGGCCGCCTCGATATCGAATGTATAAAAGCCCGCCTCGTAGTGTAGTGGTTGGCGCATTCGCCTACCATTCTTGAGTTGCTACGTTCGATTCCTGCAGGGTGGACGCAAAATATTTATATTAAAATTAGCCACATTGAAGGTAAGGTGATAAATTTTACGCTTCAGGTGCCAGTCCAGGAACTTAAAAAAAAGTTTTTTATTATTTATTTATTTTAACAATAAAATAACATACATACTCGTATTGTTGCTACCGTAAAGCCAAGGCATGTACATTACATTTTTTAAATTTTTTATAAAGGTAACGGAGTTTTTTTTTTTATTTATTATTTTTTTGATAAAATAAATGTTTGCGTTCTTATGATTTACCAAAATATTTCATTTTTGAGGGCCATTTTTAACGAGTTGTAAATAACTCACCATTAGAAAATGGAAATGGAATCAAGTTAGGGTAGAGTGGGATTCGAACCACAAACCTTTGGTCCGTGAGTCCGAGACACTAGCCACAGGACCACAACCCGTTTAATAAAAAAATGAAGAAAATATTTACGTGCACACTTAAGATTACTTTGTTTTAAAAAGAACACAGCTACTTCTTCAACAACTTCACAGTTTACGCTTTTATGTGATTTCTTGTTTTTATAAGTGTAGGAGCTGAACCAGGTAATGCTTTGCTCATATGCAGGTTAAATAAAAACAATCGAATGTTTGATAGCAATTATTGTATACGGTCCAAATTAGATATGTACGAATACATGATTATTTTTGTGTTTCGGTCTACATAAATTGTGAGGACAGGGAATTTTGATAAATAGGTATTTAAACATTGTTTTCCTATCACTGTTTTGCAGATGCCTCCCAGATACTGCGCGAAAAAGGCAATTGAATGTCGGACATTTTGTTAAGACTTTGTATCCCGGAGCCGCGTAAACACGTGATAATATAACCACGCGTTGTGTCCCGGTCCCGTTTTTTCACGTGGATCACCAGCTGTCCAAAAAAATGCATTTTATTGACATCTAGTGACTTTTATTAGTACTTTTTAAACTACTTTGAGGTGATTTTAACAAAAATGGCTCCATATAAATTATCCAACCATAACAAAACGTGAAAACGCGGGCCGGGACACAACGCGTGGTTATTATGATCACGTGTTTACAGGGCTCCGGGATACAAAGCACAAACAAAGGAGTGAGACCTGTATATGTGGAAACATTGCAACTTGGCTCTCCATAAAGGCCAATGTTGGCAAAACTATCATACAAAAATGACTTAGTGAACTGTTTCAAATAAATATGAGAAGTTTCAATTGATTTGACCCAGTATTTTCATAATTATGATACTTTTAAGAAACCCTTTACAAAGCATGAAATTTCACAAAAATGGGCCGGGCACAGGGTAAATTGTATGTGTATTCGGCCGCTACTCAAAGTGTGAAAATAGACAAATCAACGTTTTGCTGTTCCATTTGCCGCACCTTGAAAGTCAACCAATTTTGTTATTTTTTTAGACATCAGTATGTTTTGTGTTTTTCTCAAAACTAATATTAGTATACAGCAGATGAAGCTGTGCGTTTTAACGGGTTTTTTAATGGTTTTATTTTCTATAATAAACAGTTTTTCAAAAAAACAAAACAATATGAAGACGCCAATGAAAACTATCCATAGTGTGTAAAAAATCACTCTTCCAGAGCCATAATTCAGAGAGAAAATACGGAAATACCCTTGTATGACAAAAATTCGGACCGACATTATTAAGTTAACTACAAAACTTTACTTCATAATGTTTTTACGTTACGTAAAACAGGTTCGCTGTTGTTAACTATAACTAAATATGACCTATAAGTACACAGAAACGCACCGAGTACACTAAAAATTTTGACACTATAACACATGCTTAAACGCTCAGCGCCGCCCTGCGCGCATTTAGCCATTCTTTAACCGCCGCGTTAGCCGGGTTTTGACGTGATCTTGATATTTCATTTGAAACCCAAATGCCTGATTGTGCATGAAAGCGTGTAAAATCTTTTTGGGTAAAAGGAAAAAAGATGGTGTAACTTTTCGTTGATAAGTAGGAACCTAAGTACTGGTGTATGAATAAATTCCAAATAAAAAAATAATAATATTAAAATATTGAATTCAATTACCTAAGTACTTGTTGTACTTATATTTTTGTTGTCTATTGTTTGTGTCGATAATAATAATTCGTGTTGCTCTTATGTTTATTGGCAATTAATGTAACTCGTTTTTGGCCGATGTCATCATGCTTTTTTTTAAAGATGTATTTTTCTAAAATGTATTTTTGTAATTATATTTCTATGTAAATAATATGGGTATAGAAAAATAAACAAAAAATAAAAAAATAAAAAAATAAAAATATATAAATATGTATATGCATTATTTATCACTCATCACAGCAAAAAACTTTTTAATTCTTCTGTAGGATTGTTCACTCTTTTAAAAAAAGTGATATTATCTCAGTTTCGCTTTTCTATGTCTGGCTGCTTTCTGCATAACTACGTTCAGTTGGACCTCATCATCTCAGGGAACAACTATTTTTCAGGAACACAGACATTAGAATCTCTTAAAAGATGATGTAGAAGAAGCGGTTGTATAATATTTTAGTGAGTTTTATCGCAAAGTAAAAAACTCTTTTTTATGTCTGCAAAGTGCGTCAATATTATTTCTAAGTTCATGTTACATGAGTGTTGATCTTCTGCTGAGCTACTGTTCCGAATTTACTCAGGAATTAAAATTATTTTTAACCTGACAGTTTTATCAGAATGTAGTATTTAAGTAAAAAAAAATGCCATCTTACTAATGCCGATCGTAAATATAATTTCTTATCTCCTTTACCTCGTCGGAGTTCGGATGACAGATCTTTGCAATCAAATAAGATATGCCGAAGGACGAATTTAATTGTATTTTTATTGAATATGTAAATATTAAAAGAATTTCTGAAACTCGTGCTTTTAATTTAAAACATTTTTTTTACATAAATTAATGATACATCAACAATATTTTGAGTTTGTCCAAATTCTTGTAGACAAGGACTGGATTCAACTCCCTGGGGAGCTGTTTATATTAAATGTTCTTCATCTCCGTTGTTATTATATAGTGAGTTGAATCCAGTCCTTATCTACAAAAATTTTGACAAACTCAAAATATTGTTGATTAATCCTCCTGGTCCATGAAGAAGTATAGAAATTGAAAAAATAACATTTTCAGGCGTTGTCTAGTATGTTGGTGAAATAATTCAATTGGATGAATCTCACCCACATAAATAAAGGTTTCAGCTCTTTAACTTCACAAACATTAACAGATGAAAAGATTGAAGGAATATAGATGTTCAAATATGGGCAGAATGGTGAATGTTACACAGTGTGGAAAGTGGCCACTTCAACCAGCCATTGACAGGTCATAAGCCCTGTAGATGCCTAGACTTCTATATTACCTTACCTTCTCGTAAATGTTTTTCATCTCTGTTGTAATATGTTAATGATACATGTTTTTTTTTTCTATTAAAATCTAGTTTTATAATTTTTTTATGTTTTAACTGTAATTTCCCAAAAAAGAGACTAGCTCTTGTGATTGGAGAGTGACTTACACTGTTATATTTATTTAGTAATTTGAATATATAATTTCTAATATACATGAGAAAAAAATACATACGGGATAAAAATAAAAACAGAAAATAATAATACAGTAATACTAATTAAAATGGAATGCTGTTTTTATTCGGTTTCAAAAAAACTTTAAATTTACTTAGAATTTATTAACTGATATGTTACTATTAATAGTTTTTTGTCCATCGGGGAAATCATTTTTTTTATTCCTTTGAAAACAAAACAATATCAACAATATTTTGACTATGTCCAAATACTTTTAGTTGAGGCTGGATTTTACTCCCCAGGGGGTGATAAAGATTGAAATTTATTGCAATAGATAAGAAAAATAATAATTAGGAGCGATATATATAAGTCTAGGCATTTTGCTGGTTTTTTTCAGTTTAAATGCTGTAAAACAGCGTTGTTTTGGTATTTTTAGTAACATGTTATAATTAATTAACACAATTAGTTTACAGGTTTTCGGCTGGAAATAATTTTGTAAAACACGTTTATTTTACACACTAACATATTATATAAATTTATTTAGTACGTTTTAACAGTTACGATAAAGTATTAAGCAGGTATTTTTTAACAATGTTTGATTATGTCCAAATGCTTGCAGACTGGCTGGATTTTCTCCCTAAGGAGTTGTTCATATTTAAATTTATTTCAAAAGAGAGAGAAAACATTTTTGAGAAGGGAATACGGAAATCTAGGCATTTACAGGGCTTATGATCTGTCATTGGCTAGTTTAAGTGGCCACTTTACACACTGTGTAACATTCACCATTCTGCCCATGTTTAAACATCTACATTTACTCAACTCTTCCATCTGTTGACTTTTGTGAAGTAAAAAAGCTGAAACCTTTATCACGTGGGTGAAATTCATCCGGCTGAACCAAATCACCTACTAGGCAGCGCCTGAAAACAGTTGAGGAAATGTGGATGTTCAAACATGGGCAGAATGGTGAATGTTACACAGTGTGTAAAGTGGCCACTTAAACCAGCCAATGACAGGTCATAAGCCCTGTAAATGCCTAGACTTCCATATTCCCTTCTCAAAAATGTTTTCCCTCTCTGTTGAAATAAATTTAAAGGTATTTTTTAAACTGAAGATTTTTCATGTAATGGTTTACGGGGGTTTATTGACAGAAATACCTGAAATGTTATTATTTATTTTTCGTATTAACGTAAACGGCAAAATTTTCTTTTACATGTAAGACTGAGATATGCATTATGGACAGAATCAAGACAGGGGTGCTGCGTTGGTTTAGACATGTAGACCTAATGGACAGCGAAAGAACGGCTAAAAGAATCTAGGATGCGAACGTTGATGGATGCAGAAAACGAGGAAGACCGAGAAAGACGTGGCACGATCAATTCCATCAACTACTTGAAGATGCACACGTCAAGATTAGGAATAATCGGCGTGCATGCATGGGAAGATGTATAAATGTAGAGAAAGCGTGGTATGTATGCAAAGGCAGAGTGATATGGCGTATGATCCTCTCTGCCTACCCCTACGGCGAAACGGTGTGATGGTTTGTTTTATAATATGAACATGCTTGGTTTAATTGTTTTTTAAAAAAAACATTTCTTTTTACCCAAGATTTAGAAACAAAAATTAAACCTAAAAACACATTCCGCGGAAGTTAAAAAAAAATTAAAAATTATTGTAAAAATAAAATTAAAAAACAAAATATTTTAAAGGATTAATATAACAAGAAAATTAAAAAGTTACTGTTTCACATAATAATCATAAAAAAGGTTTAATTACCATTCACCATCTTTAAAAAAGTTTAAAAGGTTTGTTCTATACCCTACATTAAATATATATGTGATACGTGGGAATAACCATTGCCGAGTCCATGGAGTCTGTTTAATACGGCATTACAAGTATACACTGTCCGTAAATTGTTGATACAAAATGGTGGCGTGGCATCTTTCTAGTCATTCTTCCAGGCACCCTAAAGTTGATGAAAAATAACAGTTCTGGGCAAACTCAAATTGAATTTACAATTTTAAATAAATTTTCTAGTTGATTGATTGATTTGGTGTTTATTTTGTAGAATTCCATATTTAGACTTATAATTAGAAATCAAACACTGATTTGAGTCCACTGAACACTTTATTTTATTTTTACAAACATAAAAACCAAAATTTCGTATCAATTGTTTCGCTTTGTTAGGGCATTTTCAAACGAGTGTGAAGATTAGATGGATTAAATGTCCATATACATATAGTTGTATAATTGAAGGTACTTAAGTAAAAAATAATTTAAAAAATCTTTTGAACTATAGCACGTACATTAATCATAATTGAGGGAAAAAGGCAAGGCTAAGTGTTTAATAGGTAATGGGGAATTTAGGTATTTATATTTGAATTTCAGAAAAATTTATAACAAAGTAAGTATTTATCTTATATACTCTAAGGTATTTATTGACATACATGTATGTATTGTGAGATAATTAATGAAATTAATGAAAAGTTCATGACTAACTCTTAATTTAAAATTGATGTATCTAATGCATGTTAACTTTATTTTTTATTGCGCTATTTTCAGGGGAAAAAAGAGCGTTTTTAAATAGCTAAATTGTATGATTTCCTTACTTTTTATGAGACTACAGCCTCAAACCAACTAGTTAGCAGTGGCGAATGGTGATTTTATTTACAGGTAAGCTATAAAAAAAAAAAACATATATTTGTACATATATAGAATGTACATAATATAATAATATAATTTGATATTTTTCTGTGGTTCTGTGTGATACAACAACTCTCATCCATGAAATCAACTCAAATGACGTAACCTCGTGATATATTATATTATTTTATATAGACATAGTATCCATTACTTTAATATATAACTCATTGAAAAATAAATTTAAAAATAGCACTATGAATTAGTCGATATTAAGGATTCAATTGAAATGTCAACTGGCCGAATTGTTCTAGAAATTAATAGTGTTAAAAACGGCCGCGTCGAGCGCCATATGTCCTGCAATATGAAGCATGAAAGTAATTATGTCAAAAGTATCATCTCAAAGAAAAATAGCCCTTAAAAAATAATGTTTGAAATACTGTTTTCCAAATCAAGAATCTTCAAATAATTTGTGTAATCTGCAAGTTTAATCTAGGAGAAAAAACCCGCACTCGGGTTAAGACATTCAAAATATAGTATACTTTTAAAAAATAAGCTGGAATAATCAGCTAGTTTCTTGGCTCACCGCAGTCGCTGGGCGCGTTTTATTAATATTAATATTTATATTAGGATAAAAATAAAAAACAATGGAAATGATTTGAAAGAAATAGTAATTATTTATTTGTTTTTCTGTAAATAAAGTTACAGTAAAACATTATTATGGTCAGTCAAATATAATGGTAAGCTGCGCATAATCGCTTCTAAACACGGTTCGCCCCTGCTAGTTAGGTCACGAGCTGTGTAAATTATGACCCAGTCATAAACCGAACATGGGATCATTCGATGGTCTGATCTGAAAATCTTTTACCACAATGTTAACAATATTTTTTTTCAAAATGTAAAAAATATGAGTTAAGTTTTAATTATTTTATTTCGTCTGTCTTTGTTATCATGTCAATAAAATCTCTGTGGTGATAAGTTTAGTGTAGATTATAGCAAAAACATAACACAGTTTATGCTGTGGTCTTTGGACTGAGCTTAAATAAACAAATATTAAAGCTTCTATTACGGAATGTTGCGATGAATTTATTCTAGTTATCATTTAATTATATTCGTGTATACTAAATATATATGCCCAGTGCAACCTACGAGGACGATAGAAGAAAAAAAGGCTTATTATTATATAACAAAAGTACAAGAACATTGATATAATCTTTGGATATAATCTCAGAGTAATAATAAAAATAATACATTTTACTACAGTAAAATGGCTAAATAGTACATAGCCAATTCTACCATATAGAACAAAAACATTTTTTATTTGAAAATAAAAATGTGGATATAACTTACATTATACGAGTTTGTATAATATATTAATATTAAAAGACAAAAACTTCTTAAATATTTAAACTAAAGTACGAATAAAAATTGTATAAAAATAATCAACACGTAATGAAAGAAATAAAAATGGAACAAAAATAAAATAACAAAAGGAACTTTTTTTATTTTTATTTTATTTAACTTTTTGTACATAATGTTATTTATACATTGGCGGGTTTATTGTCAAATGGCAATTCTTCCAACCAACCAATAAAGCAGTATTAACCTATTACAACAGAGATGAAGAACATTTAAGAGAAGGTAATATGGAAGTCTAGACATCTACAGGGCTTATGACCTGTCAATGGCTGGTTTAAGTGGCCACTTGTAAAAATAACATTTTCAGGCGTTGCCTTGTATGCTGGTGAAATAATTCAATTAGATGAATCTCACTCGCATAAATAAAGGATTCAGCTCTTCAACTTCACAAACATCAACAGATGAAAGAATTGAAGGAATATAGATGTTCAAATATAGGCAGAATGGTGATTGTTACACAGTGTGTAAAGTGGTCACTTAAACCAGCCATTGACAGGTCATAAGCCCTGTAGATGCCTAGACTTCCATATAACTTCCCTTAAACGTTCTTCATCTCTGTTGTAATATGTTAATATAAACAGCTCCCCAGGGAGTTGAATCTAGTTCTTGTCTACAAAAATTTGGACAAACTCAAAATATTGTTAATAAAGTAGTAGTTATATTTTTATAATTCAAGTTACAAAACATATTCAATAGAAAATAAAGATTATAAAGCTAAAGAAATACAAAAATAGAAATGATCTATCTGTTTATAAATTACCTTAAATTAATACTATAACTATTTATGAATTTTAGCTTTGAAAAGTTAGAACGAAGAGGTTAACCATGAACTGATAAGCGTTGAAAATTTTCACGCAGGTATATAGGAGCGTTAGGACTATGAAGTACATTGAACAGAAGTGAGAGGGAGTGATAGTCTCTTCAGCCCAACAGGAAATTGGATACAAAAAATGTTTTCTTGCGCTCGGCAAAAATTAGAGCATTCAATTTTACTGCAAAGTTTCTTGAAAATGCACAAAAAAAATAAATATATTTTAATAAAAAAGATCTACTTTGAATGACATCACTAGTTCATATGAATCAACCCAAGACAGGCGCCGTAGCGCAGTTGATAAGACGGCCATCTGTGAAACTGGCGTCGCAGGTTCGATTTCCGCCAGTTGCTAGAGAAAAATCTAAGTAATATTTTTTTCTCAATTGGTCTGGGTGTTGTGGTGTAATTTTCATTACCCCCTTCCATATCCCCCCACATACCATCTGCTTACAAGCCTCTAAATAGAGGCTTAGCGAGTCATTCCTTTAAAAAATAAATAAAAACAGATAACTATTTTTTTGTTTGGTTTACAATTCTGTTTTTTTTTCTGACATTGTCTAGCAAATGCCTCCTCGATACTCTGCGAAAAAGATAACTGCATATCAGACCTTTTGTTAGAGTAGATCGACGTTTTATTGTCCCGTTTTCCGCACCTCAAAACTGAACCGATTTTGTTATTTTTTTAGACAGAGTATCAGAATAAAATTACAGAATGAAATAGTTCAGAGGGTTAAAAGTCAGAACTGCGTACATTTGAATCGTATAATATGTATGATGAACAAACAGGATGTAAATATATCAAGAATACTGTACTATTTGCTATGAAAACCTATTTAAGATCTTTCTACCTACTAAAGACTGTTGTATAATAATATTTGCAAAGATAAGACGTCACATGTTATTTATAAAGGTGGAATATAAATATGCAAACCTTCGTACAATCAAGATTCAAACAATTAAACTTTTATTATTTATATCACTACAGAGATGGGTAGAATTTTTGTTTCAAGATTATGGATATTCGAGCGTTTACAGGGCTTATGACCTGTCATAGGTTGGGTTCAAGTGGCCACTTTTATGTAGAATTCTACAACATTCCCCATTCCGCTTATTAGCGAATATCCATATCGGTGACATTTTTGGTTTTTGTATATATGTCATGAAACAAGGAAAGCTTTCGCTAGCGCGTTTGGAGCGCCATCTATGTATTTGATATTGAGGTTAAGTATTAAAGCAAATTACTTTATTTATGTAGCTAAGACTCATCTGAGTCATCTGCAGGCGATTACTAGTAATTAATTTAACTCGGATAGAGTCTTAGCTACATAAATAAAGTAATTTGCTTTAATACTTAACCTCAATATCAAATACATAGATGGCGCTCCAAACGCGCTAGCGAAAGCTTTCCTTGTTTCATGACATATATACAAAAACCAAAAATGTCACCGATATGGATATTCGCTAATAAGCGGAATGGGGAATGTTGTAGAATTCTACATAAAAGTGGCCACTTGAACCCATCCTATGACAGGTCATAAGCCCTGTAAACGCTCGAATATCCATAATCTTGAAACAAAAATTCTACCCATCTCTGTAGTGATATAAATAATAATATACCTACTCCCCCTTGGGATAAAACCCAGAATTGTGTGTGTATAAATATGTAAATATATACCAAAAATAATATTGTGTAATTAAACTTTTTTTTTTCAGTGAAAAAAATATTTGAGTGCTTATTTATTCAAATCTTAACAACAAAAACATGATAAAATAACTGTTTTGTATTGAAAATTTTTTTTTTAAAGATTTGTATAATTATATATTGAACTAGCATACCCGACATCCGTTGTCCTGCCCAAACGTTGACTTGCCTGCTATTAGCTTGGGAAAAGACTTTTCATTAATAAGTAGGTACCATAGGATCTCGTTTATGATTGAATTCCAAAACCAAACATTATTAATATTCAAATATTGAATTTAAGTAGGTACCTAGGTACACGTTTTTGGTTTTATTCCAAACCATAAAATAATTCATTTTTAAATATACTTGTATAATTATTTTTGCAAATGTCAAACTCAGATCTTCTCACCAACAGGGGTGCACTTTATTCATGAATGCGATTTTCAAGAATGTATTGAATATCAATTAATAATATTTTAGTATTACCAAAAATCCAGTAAAAATAAATAAATGGGAAGAAATTAAAAGGAATGTAAGGTAATAATCTAATTGGGGACCACAAGCGAATGTTGTTTGTTAACATTAAAAAAAAACTTTTTTTATTAAACATCCATCCATTTTTTTCCTATGTGCATTCTCGTTGAATGCAACCCAGGTAGGTCGATGAAAAAAAGTCTTATGCTTTCAACTTTTTTTTACAGATTCGATTGAAAATTTGAATATTTACGAACACGCGCAGATCAAAGATCTACATTTCGCTAAAAACCGCACGTAAATCGGTTAAGCCGTTTAGGAAGAGTTCAGTGACATCACACGTATAGAAGAATTATATAGGTATGTAAAGATAAGACGCGTAAGCAAAGGAGGTGGTCCATTTCGTGGATCCTGTCGGTAGTATTTTCCTACCACTAGGTGATCTCGTTATGATGAAGGAGAAGCAACTTCGAACATAGCAAGACTATTGGATTGCCTCCTCCCAAGTCAAGGGTAAACATTTTTTACATCTTAAGCCAAATGTTACGGAAAACCCTTGGTTCTCCAAAGTGACTCGGAACAAATTCGAGACAATCTCTTTTTAGAACGCGCATTGGTCACTGCCGCGATGGTTCTCACTTGTTCAATAGCTCAATCACAATTAAGTATTGACGTGCTAATAAGCGACGTGATAACAATTTCTCACCGTGGTTGTTTATCGTTTTGGAATATTCGTCAACACCTAATATTAAATGTCAAAATATTAACATTTCGCGACGTATAATCCTGCTGCGCAATCACACATTTCAATTTCACTGGTGTAAATATGGAAAATATTCAAAAACTGCTATTTTTATTTATTTATTTATTATTTATCACGCTATTCATTGCATTTAACCGGCGGTTGGCGAGCTAAATGTCAAGAAAAGCAGTCGCCATAGTAATTGTAATTTAATTTTCACTTTTTTGTATCAGATACTCCTTACTATTTTGCAAATGCAATATTTTGTGTCATTTTTTTTTTCAAGAATTAACGGTACAAGTACCTTTTACATTACATACATACATTAGTATTTACAGTGGAGTATAAACAGTAACAACTTTTTCAATGCTTACTTAGAAAGAACATAATTAAAATATTGATTCCACACTAAAATGTTTTAGTGTGGAATCAATATTTATATAAAAAGTAATTGTTTATAAGCTGGAAATTTCAATAAAAATATGTCACCTAAATCCGAATGTTTATTAGCCAGCGCATGTAGACGCTTCAGTACTGAATTGCTAGAATATATTGAGATATGATTGTTGCAGTGATAAAGTTGAACTAGCCTAGTCACTCTAACTGGTACTTTAAAACCAATGAGGGCCAAAATTTCAGGGCTGTCCAATACTGAATTAACGATTTTTTTTATTTTTTATTTGAAAATTTATTTATAAACCCTTACGGATTATAACATTCATTTTACATAAAATAATATATACATTTTTCATTTATACTCTGTTGTTCAAAATAATATTTTTTACATCTTTTGTAAAGTTTGTCTCAGTCTTTTGTTTAGTTTTGTCTGGTAGTTTATTTCAGTCCCTGGTTCATTAGTCTTCTTTAAATAGAACTAATAAATCATTAATAGTTCTCCTGTCCCTTAATTTAATCAAATTTAATATATATATAATAAATAATTTTGTAAAGTAAACGCCGATTTTTCGCCAGTGAACTGTATAAATTTATGAGGAAAACAAAAAACAAACCGACACTAGCGTTGACTTAGAGATTACCCACGCGTTGACTTATGTCTGCGATTACTTAAGCATGTTCATTATTTAAATTTATTTCAACAGAGAGGGAAAACATTTTTGAGAAGGGAATATGGACGTCTAGGCATGTACAGGGCTTATGACCTATCATTGGCTGGTTTAAGTGACCACTTTACACAGTGTGTAACATTCACCATTCTGCCGATGTTTGAACATCCACATTTTCTCAACTCTTTCATCTGTTGTCATTATTGTTCATTGTCATCGCTTAAATGCTTGGCATGTTTTTAAGCACGTCGATAGTTATTTGATTGAGCTACAGAATCCATGTTCGGAGTTCTGCCATGTGCGAATGTCAGCTTGAGAAAGAAGATACAAACCACTTTTTTTTGGATGCTCAATAAATGACTGTTAATTTAATTCCTTTCAGACCTCTTCAATATTAATATTCCACTTCCTACCAATAGCATACTTATCCAATTCTCACTTTTGCAGATAATGTAATATTAGATACTTACTCGTACATACTAACTTGTGTGTATAAATTACTAGCGTAAAAATGTGTAATGTAAATGAATGACTCTAACGCAAATCCTAAAAAAAAAAAAAAAAAACAAAACATGTCACTGAACAATAACGCAGTGAAAAAAGCCAAAAAAAAAAGAAAAATGTATTGTATTGATCATAGAATTAAGAGACTAATCTTAATTCTATGGTATTAATCGAAAAACTTTCCAACAATAATTATCTACACAGTTTTGCCATTTCAATGGTAGTTGATTGATATCTTTGCTGTTAAATACTGTCGAAAAATTCCATGAAGATATTTTTCACCGACCCTTCAAAATGATTTTTTTTAAACATATTACAACAAAGATGAGGAACATTTTAGAGGAGGTAATACAGAAGTCTAGGCATTTACAGGGCATATGACCTGTCATTGGCTGGTTCAGGTGACCACTTTACACACTGTATAACATTCACCATTCCGCCCATATTTTAACATCTTTATTCCCTCAATTCGTTTATCTGTTGATGTTTTTTTTTAATTTTTTTATTTTATTGACATAAACGGCAAATCTGCCTTTTACAAATATTTGTAATATTAACATATTTGGCTAAATATTTATATTCTTTTCAAAAACATGAATATTAAAAACAAGATTCAAAAAAATTTCAAAAATCACACCAAAAATTACACAAGATTTATATTTTTTAAAAAAACCTAATAATTATACAGCATATTCAATAGAAAGTTTAAATAATAAAACATTCTACAGTAAAACAAAAAGAAAATCATAAGTACTGTTTCACACAGCTAGGCAAAGTGAACAAAAAATTGTATATGAAATGCATGAATAAATGAATATAATTACCATTCACCATCTTTGAAAAAGTTCAAAAGGTTTGTTCTATAGGAACAATACCCTACACTAAATATATCAGATACGTGGGAATAACTATTGCCGAGTTCATGAAGTCTATTTAATGATTATTATTATTATTATCTAAGCATTACAAGTATACACTGTCTATACACGACACCTCGCCGTGCATACAGTTGAACTGTAGATAGGAGGTGGCTTGGAGCTGCTATTTGACCGGCTATCGGGTGATAGCTTTCTTCAGGCTTCAGTTTTCTTCTTCAGAAGGGCAGGCGGCGACATCAGAGGCGGAGAGGGCGTAGATATAATAAAAACGCAGTCTTGGTTATACACTATACACACTTTATTCAATAAAAATACAGAGGTTCTATCAAGTAATTTGTACCGTGCCGCAGTCGGGCACGGTACGAGACAGCATACATAAGCCGCAAGGGAGAACGAGAAGGGGTCGGACTTTCCCGGCTTACGCCGTAGCACGCTCTCCTATTGGCTGGACAATTTCAGATATTGTTTTTACACGTATGCTTATAAGATAAAATAACTCCCTCGAGATGAGTTTTACATGTAAAGGGAGTATGTAGGCCTCTTCCCCGTATCTTATTTAATGTAGAAATGATACAGGGAAAGGTCCTACATACTGAGAAAAAGGGTGACATGAGTTTTAGAGGATTTGACAGGGTCTGATTCCCCGCAATCTGATACAAATATGTGGCTAGGGTCTCGATATCCTAACTTCTGCCCCTGCGAGTGACATAATTAACCGTCTTTATTTCAGGGGCAGCTAGTTAGATTACAAATCGAGACTCCTAGCCGAAAATAAACATAAAAACATGATATACAAATATTAACCTAAAAACACTGGCACCGCACACTCTCGTCCGAGCGCCATTCGTCGCCCTAGCGGCCACTCGGGAAGCTTCAGTCGTGGCCGGGGGTTCGACCGTCTCTCCGCGGTCATTCCGTCCATTTTCCCCGTGCAGCTACCATCTCCGCCTGGGCGCCCGCAAAAGGGCCGCTCGGCTTGGTGTCGGTGCCTAACGTTTGGCGCTCGTTCGCCGCGTCACAGGCCGTGTTGTACGTTGTATTATCGCACGCGCGGCGATGTCCGATACACTCCCCCCGGTGTCGCGCAGTCGGCACCTGCTGGTCCCGCATCGGGCCTCGCCGCCGCGTGGCGCTGTCTTCCGGGCGCTGTCATCAGTGGGGCGTAGCAGGACCGCGATCTTGACCGTGGGTCTTGTGTACTCGCCCGTGGAGGTCCGCACCCTGACGGCTCGCACCTGGCCGTCCTTCCCGGGCATGGTTCCCGTGACGACTCCCCGTGGCCATTGGTTCCGTGGCATCGCGGGATCGGTGATCACTACCACGTCTCCAACTTGCAGGGGAGTGGCCGCGATGCGCCATTTCTGACGTCCGCCCAGGCCTGGCAGGTACTCGCGCATCCATCGGCGCCAGAAAGCATCCGCCATCTTCTGGGCTATGCGCCATTGTTTGCGCAAACACACGTTCTCCGGCGCTTCGCTGTAATCCGCGAGGCAAGGCATGCCCCCGGATGACCCAATTAAAAAGTGATTCGGAGTTAAAGGAGCTCCGTCACGAGGGTCTACTGTCACGTGCGTCAGCGGACGGCTGTTGACCGAGAATTCAGCCTCGGCTAGCGCCGTCCGTAACGTCTCTTCTCTAGGCGCTTGCTCTCTCAGTATAGCAAACAGCGCCCTCTTAATGGAACGAACTAATCGTTCCCATGCCCCTCCCATGTGCGGGGATGAAGGAGGGATAAACTTCCACTCAATCTTCATAGCTCATTTCATCTAGCACTTTCTTGTCCTCGGCTACGTCTCGGAAGGCAGCGGCCATCTCTTTATCGGCCCCGCGAAAATTTGTCCCGTTGTCAGAGTACAAGACAGACGGGTGTCCTCTTCTGGCGGCCATCCGCCGGATGGCTTGGATCGTCGAGTCGGTGCTCAGTGACGTCACCAACTCAATGTGTACGGCCCTGGTTGTGAGACACGTAAACAAGGCCCCGTACCTCTTCTCTTTGCGCCGTCCCATGGTCACGTGTAGCGGTCCAAACAGATCCACTCCGCAATGCGTGAAGGCGCGCATGTGATGTGCCAATCTCGCCGGCGGAAGACGTCCCATCAAAGGCGGTTGCGGTCGCGCACGATCGTTCTTACACTTCTGGCAGTTAGCTACAATCCATCGAAGCTTTGTGCGTATTCTCATCACGTAGAAATCTTGACGCACATCTGCCATAGTCCTCTCAGTGCTTCCGTGATAGCACATCTCATGCCGGTGTCTCAGCATCAGTTGTACGTACAGCTGCGCGGCGTCTAATATTATCGGGAATCCAATATTTTCCCGTACGCCGCTGGCCGCGTATAACCGCGTTCCCATCCTCACCAGTCCGGTGTCGTCTAGCCGGGGCGTGAGGGCATGCAGGCGGCTGCCTCTGGGTAGCGACTCCCCCCGCTTTAGGGCTGTTATGTCGCTGCCAAAGGCGTCGTTTTGCGTTCGCCTGATCCACAATCGCTCAGCGGCTATACACTCCTTTGCGGTTAGGTATTTTCCCACGCATTCTGGGGCGGCACGGCGGCATCGATTCACAAACCGCAGGCACCATGCCGTGGCACGTATAAGCCGTCTCCACGAGCTAAACCGTGCGGCGTCTGGCAGCGCCGCTTGTAACGCGGTGACTATGCGTTCGGCGCGCTTTGCTTCCATGACGGCGATGTCGGGCTGCAGGCCGCGTCCCTTGTGATGCGGCCATTCGCCCTCCTCCCCAGTCAGGAAGGCCGGTCCCCCGAACCAGGCTCCCTGAGGTGTAAGATCAGGCGCGTTGAGGTCCCTGGTGGCAGCATCCGCGGGATTCATCTTAGTCGGAACCCACCGCCACTCTTTCGGGTGAGATAACTCATCTATCTCCCCGAGGCGATGGGCCACGAACGGCGAGAACGCACGGCTGTCGTTTCGTACCCAGCACAGTACTGTCGCCGAGTCCGTCCAATAGACTGTCCTCCCCATAGTGACGTCACTCTCCCGCTTGATGGTGTCTGCCAGTCTCACGGCCATTAGCGCCGCTTGCAGCTCCAGTCGAGGTATTGATAGAGCTCGCAAGGGGCTAACTTTAACTTTACTGCCCACGAACCGTACATGTCTATTACGGTCCGTCTTTTCCACAAAATACGCTACTGCGCACCCCGCCAGTTCGGAGGCATCGCAGAATACGTGTAGTTCCACCCGACTGGTGCGATTTTCTATACACCGCCGGGGTATAGAGCTCTCTGTGCGCTCCACACAGGCTCTCCATTCGGCCCATTTTTCTTGATGGGTCGGCAGGATGACGTCATCCCATCCTATTCCCGATCGCCATACTGCTTGTAATAATATTTTCGGGCGTACCGTAACACACCCTAGAAAACCGAGCGGATCGAATATGCTCATTACCGCGCTCAGTAATTGTCTTTTAGTGGGCCACTCATGTGCGCTTAACGCTATTGTCTTATTAAATTGAAACACAAATCGATCACTGACTGGGTCCCATTTAACACCGAGTACTCGCTCCAAGTACTCACTACCGTTCACTATTATCTCGCGAGCGTCCGTGGCGCGCAAATTATCCGCGGTGGTACGTAGCACTTCACCGTCATTTGAGGACCAATTCGTCAATTGGAATCCTCCCCGTCTTAATATTTCACTTGTTTGATCTCTTAACTGAATAGCTTGTTCCGTAGTATCCACCGCGGCAAGATAATCGTCCATATAAAAATTGTTTTCCACTGCGCGCGCCGCCTCCGGAAATTCACTCGCGTTTACACAGGCTAACTTATTTTTCACATATTGCGCACTTGTCGGTGAGCACGCGGCGCCAAAGGTCATCGAGGTCATCACCATTGTTTTAATCTCGGCGTCGGGTCGCTCCCTCCACAAAAACATCTGAGCTCCTTGATCGGCGGGGCGGATTTTTATCCGTAGAAACATATCTTTTATGTCCGCCGCAAGCGCTATGCGGCCTTCTCTGAAGCGTAATATGTTACCCCATAGCGAGGTCAGCATGTCAGGGCCGGTGAGTAGTTTGTCGTTCAACGAAACTCCACGGCATCGGCTGGCCGCGTCGAAGACGACTCGCAGCTTTCCCGGCTTGTTCACATTTACTACGCCGAAATGGGCTAAGTACCACTTCCGCGGGAAACGAGCGATCTCTATCGGCGTAACTTCCCGGGCGTAATCCTTCTCGATGTACTCCTTAATTTTCGCGCAATATGCCGCCTTGTAGCTCGGGTCCTTGGCCATCTTGTTCTCGACAGATTTCAGTCTGTTTACTGCGCACTGTCGATTGTCCGGTAACCATATGTTGTCTTCTTTCCATAGAAGACCCGTCTCCCACTGACCGGTTGGCGTTGGTCTGGTGGTTTTCTGTAGAATTTCCATAGCGCGCGTGTCTGTGCTGTTAACACGTGGCCTAGGTTTGACGCCCATAGCGTCCACCGCGTAATTGAGGCGCATTAACTCGTCCATGCGATCCTCTACGCTAGCACTCGTCAGTGTGAGTGTTTTGCTGGCTTTGTTCTGCTTATGATTCACGCATCCGTGCGTGATCCATCCCAGCGACGTCAGAGAGCGTAAATATCTCCCTTTCTCGTTGACTTTCCTAGTCACGATTAAATGAGCGTTGTCCTGCCCAATTAATATTTTCGGTAGCACTTCTTTCATACCGTTTCCCTCCGGAATGCACTGGCGCGGGAGATTTAGACTCGTCATTGTGTTCCCGACGAGCGGGTATCCATTCCCACTTGGCCCACGAATAGTCACTGTGACGCGTCGCGACGCCTTATCCTCGGAACACATATCACTCGCACCATGAATCGTTATCCCGCGCACTCGTCCGGGCGCACCGACACTGTCCGCCAGTTCGGAGTCTATTAAAGTCACATTGGAGCCCTCGTCTAACAGGGCGTAAACGTCGGCACCGTCATTGGGGCCGGTCACGTTCACTTTTATCACTTTGAGCAATACCGGTTGAACTTTTTCGCAGGTGCTCATCACTACATTATCGCGGCCTTCTCGTCGCTGTCCATGTAGTGTCCTATGATGCGTATAGCGACACTCTTCTATACCGCACTTCTTAGCCGCCGGGCATTTACCGGCTAAATGTTTATGCCTCAGACACGAGAAACATAAACCCTTTTCGCGAACAATTTCCCATCGGCCCGCTACCGATTTCGCTAAAAACTCGCGACACTTTTCACTTTTGTGCGGGCGATTGCACACTCCGCACTCGTCCCTTGTCTCGGTTGGCGCGGACACTGTATACACATTGTTCTTTGTTTTCTTTTTGGGAAAAAACGACCCCGCGTCCATTCCACCGGCGCTCATTGACGTCTGAGCGATCTCGCTAAGCCAGCAAGAAAATTCCTTCACGGTGGCGCGTTCGTCTCTGTCCCTCGGTAAGGTGTACCACCACAGAGCCCGCATCGCTAGCGGGATCTTGGCCACCATCTCGTTCAGTAGCTGCGGTGATGATAGGCAGCTCGAGTTCCTTGTCCGCTCCCTCTCCTCCCTCAGGGCCACGGATAACTCAACTATCCCGGTTGAGTTGGGGCTCTCCACTATGGCGGGTAGGCGGCGCGCTTTCTCCAGCATGTGCGCCGTCACAATCTCCTCGTGGCCGAACTGCAGTTCCAGGGTTTCCATGATGAGGTCCGTATTCTGAGGATCCACCATCAGGGAGGAAACCGCCTCCTTGGCGGCCCCTTTCAGCGCACGTTGTAGTCGGAGCAGGTTTTCCGGCGTCGTCAGCCGGCAGACTTCCGTAGACCTCGTATATTGGGCCTTGAAGGCAGGCCATTCCAGTGGGTCTCCTTCGAAGGCGGGCAATTCCTTTGCCGTAGATTGGCGCGCCAACAGCGCCTCCATTTTTCCATCGTCGCCATCGTGTGATCGTGGGCTCCCCGTTGATCCTCCACGTAGCGCGGTGGCCATCTCGGTGATCGCCGCAGCCATCTGCGCGATCGGGTCCGAAGAGCGGCGTACCCAGTCTCCGGTTTGTCTCTCTGCCACCCCAGCTCGTCCGCTGGGGCCCGCATCTGCCCTAGGAGATTCCATTGGGGGTCCAGGTGCGGTCGGTGTCTTCTCAGAGCGCCTCAGGGCGGCGCGCAGTTTCGCAACTTCAGCCTGCAGAAGTTCGACGGTGTCCTCCTCGGAAACTCTCCTGTGACGACGCCTCGGTACCCGTCACCGTGGATACGACGTCGGCAGGGGGGGTGACATCAGAGGTTTTCTCGGCGGAGCCTTTTCCAGAGCGAAGTGAAGGCGTCATCTTCCACTGGGATGTGGCGTCCGTATAGCAGCTCCGATCCGGCTCGAAGGACCACAACTATATACACGACACCTCGCCGTGCATACAGTTGAACTGTAGATAGGAGGTGGCTTGGAGCTGCTATTTGACCGGCTATCGGGTGATAGCTTTCTTCAGGCTTCAGTTTTCTTCTTCAGAAGGGCAGGCGGCGACATCAGAGGCGGAGAGGGCGTAGATATAATAAAAACGCAGTCTTGGTTATACACTATACACACTTTATTCAATAAAAATACAGAGGTTCTATCAAGTAATTTGTACCGTGCCGCAGTCGGGCACGGTACGAGACAGCATACATAAGCCGCAAGGGAGAACGAGAAGGGGTCGGACTTTCCCGGCTTACGCCGTAGCACGCTCTCCTATTGGCTGGACAATTTCAGATATTGTTTTTACACGTATGCTTATAAGATAAAATAACTCCCTCGAGATGAGTTTTACATGTAAAGGGAGTATGTAGGCCTCTTCCCCGTATCTTATTTAATGTAGAAATGATACAGGGAAAGGTCCTACATACTGAGAAAAAGGGTGACATGAGTTTTAGAGGATTTGACAGGGTCTGATTCCCCGCAATCTGATACAAATATGTGGCTAGGGTCTCGATATCCTAACTTCTGCCCCTGCGAGTGACATAATTAACCGTCTTTATTTCAGGGGCAGCTAGTTAGATTACAAATCGAGACTCCTAGCCGAAAATAAACATAAAAACATGATATACAAATATTAACCTAAAAACACTGGCACCGCACACTCTCGTCCGAGCGCCATTCGTCGCCCTAGCGGCCACTCCGGAAGCTTCAGTCGTGGCCGGGGGTTCGACCGTCTCTCCGCGGTCATTCCGTCCATTTTCCCCGTGCAGCTACCATCTCCGCCTGGGCGCCCGCAAAAGGGCCGCTCGGCTTGGTGTCGGTGCCTAACGTTTGGCGCTCGTTCGCCGCGTCACAGGCCGTGTTGTACGTTGTATTATCGCACGCGCGGCGATGTCCGATACACTGTCCGTGAATTGTTGCTACAAAACGGTGGCACCTGTCTAGTTATTCTTCCAGGCACCCTGAAGTTGATGAGAGATAAATGTTCAGGGCAATCCCATATTGAATTTACAATTTTGAATAAATTTAAAAGGTCTATAATTTTTCTGTTTGTGAAGTAATATCAAAATATTGTTGATAAATCCACCTGGTTCATGAAGAAGTATAGAAATTGAAAAAAATTTAGGCGTTGCCTAGTATGTGGGTGAAATAATTCAATTAGATGAATCTCACCCGCATAAATATAAAGGTTTCAGCTCTTTTACTTCACAAACATCAACAGATGAAAAATTGAAGGAATAAAGATGTTTAAATATGGGCAGAATGGTGAATGTTACACAGTGTGTAAAGTGGTCACTTAAACTAGCCATTGATAGGTCATAAGCCCTGTTGATGCCTAGACTTCTATATTACTAGGTAACGAGTATGGTGAAGTTGATATATTTTGTCTGTCTTTATATAAATATAGGTTAAGTATTCAAAAGGTTATAAATTAATTTATGTAAAATTTCTTAATATTTTTCTTTATTTACTATTTCTTTTTCTCATGTATCTCTTTAATAATGTATAAACTTATATGTATGTATATGTATGCGTGTATGTTTTCATATGTAAATTTTAAAAATATTTTTCTATGTACCATATACCTATGTTGGTACATTTCCTGATTTTTACCTATTATTGTATCTTTTAGCTTTTCTTATGTTATCTTTTATTTTTACCAAACTTACATACTTATGTTTCACTGCTGCACTTAAATGTAATTTCTAAAATATGTAAAAGCCCATTGGGCGTGTAAATCAATAAATCAATAAATAAATAAATAAATTACCTTCTATAAAATGTTCTTCGTTTCTGTTTTGATATGTTAATATTAACAGCTCCCCAGGGAGTTGAATCCAGTCCAAAAATTTGGATAAACTCAAAATACAGTTGATTTTTTTTTAATAATTAAAATCTATAAAATCGGCGTTCCGATGTCCCGTTTTTCGATCCTCAAAATAGAACCTATTTTGTTTTTTTTAAGGCTAGAGTGTCAGAATAAAATTTTCTGTGTCTATATATTTTTCGTTTTTTAAAATTATTTATCATATTTGTATACTGTACAGCAAAAAAAACTGGACGCTTTCAAGGGTTTTTGGACTGTCCTAGCTCCCATAAGAAATGATTCATCCAAAATACAAGAATACGTGTGTATGAAGAAAAGTCAGACCGCGTTTTCTCTTAAGGCAAAACGGTTTTAAAAATCACGCTAAACTGAAAATAAAATGAATTTATGTAGTAAAGTGAAAATTCACCAACAAACCATCACGCCGTTTTCCGTAGGGGTAGGCAGAGAGGATAGAACGCCATATCACTCTCTCTTTGCATACAGACCTCGCTTCTTCTACATTCATACATCTTCTCATGCACTCACGCCGATTATTCCTACTCTTGACATGCCCATCTTCAAATATTTGATGGACTTGATCGTGCCATGTCTTCCTCGGTTTTTTTCTATTTTTCTGCATCCATCAACATTAGCATCGTAGATCCTTTAAGACGTTCTTTTGCTGTCCAGTCGCTCTTCATGTCCAAACCAATGCAGCACCCCTTTCTTGATTCTGTCGATAATGCATGTCTCAGCCTTACACAGTTCACGGATCTCGACATTTGTGCACCTATCATGCATCGTTTTATCACACATTCGCCTGAGGGATCACATTTCAACAGCATTTACCTACTTTCATCATAATTTTTCCAATGCCATAAATTTTTAATTATACCAAAGGTATAAGAAAATCTAATAACTGAGTGAAAATGTATAGAATTTCAGATCTATGAATAGAGTTTAGATGACTGTGCGTTTGCCAACCATACAAGTCTCGGGTTCGATTCCCGACATGGTTGACATGAAATATTTCTTCAAAAGATGTTCTTACACGAGAATATTTCATAGTCCCTGGACTGGCACCTGAAGCATAAGACTGATCAACCTACCTTGATGTAATAAAAATTATCGAGATGCGCCACGATTTGTGTACCAAAGCACAAATGTGCACCATTAGGTGCGGAAACGGAATAATGATGATGATGATAATGACCTTACAAGGCATTTTATTGACAGTATACGATAAATTTCAAACTTTACTTACCAATGCATATCTGGTCGGAAGTGTTTGGAAGTTTTCCGCTCACAGATGTCTCGATTAAAAATGCAATTTTTACTTTCATGGATTCACAAAAACACAGTACTACGAATAAAACATGAAAACACAATAATAAGAATGGTCACCAATTCTGTTAATGATCGGGAAATATGCGAGTTCAAATTGCAACGATTAAATGTGGAATATTTTGAATTATTACACAATTAAAATATGTTTTAAACTTCAACTATGTTTAGTAAAATTATTATGTTTTATCAATGGGCCATTAGGTGTGTTATTTTAACTAACGGTATATTTTGTTTTAGGTTTTACGCTGATAAAAATTTAGATTTTTCCGCGTGCGATAAAGGTCGATTAAAAAAGTTCCACGAAACGATCGATTGGATTGATTTTTCGATTTATTTTAAGATTGACACATTAAATTAGTGTGACAAGTACGCAGTACGCACTGTAGCAACGAGTTAACAGTTTAAGACTAAAGTATTTAGGTGCAGCTTATTGACACCATGATCACTTGAAGAATAATGCTAGGAAAGGGTCGAACTGTACGAGATATTGTTGTTTATTTTTATTTTTACAACTAAACCGTTTGAGACTTTAATCTTGTCTTAAATAGGAACACGTTTGACGTTTTATTAAGCGTTTAGTATCAGGTGTGCATTTTAAATAATAAATTAATGATATAATAAACCAAAAAGTTTTTGTTTGCATTTTGACAGATATATTATTTTTATTTTAGAAGCATCGCTTTTTTTGTGAAAATCACCCCAAGGGCGCTGACATGTTCGCTTTTTTTGTGTAATGTATTTCTATTCATAATTTTGTGACGGGTTTTATTCCAGACATGGTAAGAAAATAATGTAATACGGTTTTAATAAAACAAACTACCAACTATTAGTAACGTTTTTTAGTTATACATGAATGCATTTTATAATTGTCGATTGTTTTAATCGAAGTTTTTAGAGTTTCAAGAAACCGTCAGTTTTGCAAGAGCAACTATTTATTTTATCCGTTCAAAAAATAACATGATTTAATAAAACATATTTAAAACATCAACTACTTTGTATTTATGTGTTTATTTAGTGGATAACACGAATGTTCGCTTACTGTGACAAACCATTTTATAAACGTTAAACGCTTCGTATAAATTAGTCACTGACAATATTTTAAAGTGTTAGAACTGATAATTATGAATATTAATTAGGCACATGATATGCGGATAATTATACAAGGTATACTCGGTATCAATAAACAATTGGTTCTTCTCCTTTTATTTCCAGGGAAAAGTTTTTTTCAAATGGTAATATTATCCTTCCGCTGCATGTAAATGAAAAAATAAATAAACACAATTTAAGAATTTTGCGTCATATTGATCCAATACTCAGAATCTGGTTCAAAAACATTTATTGACGCGGCGTGAATATAAACTTAAATAAAAATGGGGACGATAGAACACGGGGGTCAAAATAATGAAAGACTTTTCAAGATAATTGTTTTAAATTATAAAGTCCACTTTAACAACAACAACATATTGTCAAACTAACTTAAGCTAATGAATTGTGATTCTTACAAAATATTAGGAATACAAAAAATCATTGTAATCAAATGATAAAAAAATGTTTTAATTATATAATTGCAGCAAACTGATTAAAAGAGTTTTTGACGAAAGACGGTAAAGTAATTTAGAATTTTTTAATTCACCACATAACCAAAATTACAGACAAATATTATACTTAAACACTAAGTTCTGCGTTCGGAATACCAGTCTTTGCTGTATGTCCCATTTACTTAGGGTCAGTCCTTTTAATCCCCAGTCTGGAAGGGCTTACACAAGACACGTCAGACTAGGAGATTAGTTGTTTGTTTTTTTTTTACGGCCGGTTGCCACCTGACGCCGAGACAGTAACCCCTTTTGTTGACTTCGGCTTAGGACCGTTGTTTTGCCACTATTGTTCCTCCGCTGCCATCCTCGAAACAAGTCCAGCCTGACGCCGCTCTCCCAACAGTCCATAGCCATAAGTATGTCCGGATGGCCTGAGAGAAGGTTCGTGCTCCTTCCTCCATATTGATGCACTTCGTCTCCGCCTTTACAGCTGTTGGGGTGTTCACACGTAGCCCTGGGCAAGGGATCGCGTTATACCCCGCTATACTGGGTCCTCCTCATCCAAACTTATCCATCTAAATACTCGGGGATGCTATTCAGAACCACTCTCGCGGTACGAGAAAACAGTATTTCTCGTGTAGTTTGTATGTAAATACACGAGATAATACGACCGCGAGAGCGTTTGGAATACCAGCTCAGGTCTTCTTCTTCTATTGCCTTGCCGGGTCCCCCCGACGTTGACGATCACTACAGCGAAAGCATATGAATCTATCCTGCGCTAATTTTACATTTCGCAGCCAGGACGGCTGCTTATTGATGTACCCGCCGTAGTGATTCCTGGGAAAAGATGACCAGAATGGTTTCCCGTTGCCTTCTCTGGTGGATTTTCTGTCGGGGTTACCTTCCCTTAGCTGGTTGGATTTGGTTTTGAGGCGCCAAAAACTCGCCTTTCATCCTCTCGTTATCTGCTGTGATCACACCGTTATGAGTGTGATTCCATTGCCCGGTTCGCGACGTGGACGCTAACGAGTTGGACTAGTCAGTAGTGTTGCCGGTGGAATGCAACCAGGCGTTCGCAGCATTTTATAGAATCACATAATCCAGCAAGATGTGACAGTTCGAAGGCCAGGTCTACTAATATGAAAGGTGCCTCTCCCGCCACGTAGACGCGCTGAATGATAATTACTCCAGTAAGAACTGTAAAGGTGTCTCAGTCCCCCAGGAGCTGGATAACGGTTTCGTTTAGGTATGAAAGGCCTAAATGAGACCGCCATATGCCCACAAACCATCGCCAGAGACCAAGAATAATTTCTAAACTTACAGTATTGTCGTAAAATCTTTCACTGTCTCATTTTTTAATGTTTTAACATGATTAATTTGGGATTGTATTTAATTATGTAATGATGTAAAAAAATATTTAAAAAAAAAGTAAAATGTGTTCTGGTCTTTATTACAAGTACCTATTTACCCTAAAACACGACTCTCCACGGCCTCAAAAGCTTAACTCTCACCCAAGCTAGAACAATGAAGATTCGCATTCGAAATGTGCTGCTATAGATAATGTTCAAAACATCATGGGTAGACAAAGTTCGCTACGAAAATATCGAATATTCGGTATAAAAAAATTACCGACAAAGAAACATCGATTTAACTTGATGGATTTTTTTTTTGAATAAATTTATAAATAAATAAATAAAATAAATGAAAAATAAATAATTGAACATAACTGTGGTATAACTAAGGTGTTTCACATAAAAAGCTTTGAAAAATAATATTCTCCTAATAAATATATTTTCAATATAGCCTGCTTTTTTATTTAAAAAACTAACCAATCGTATACATTTCAACCTCCTAGCTCCTCCCTTTCCTAACCCCCCCCCCCCACACTTTCTGCAACATACAGCTAAATATTATTAATCTAATTTTAGTGCATGTTCGGACATGGTGGTGTTTGCACCCCCCTTGACTCTGCATGTAATATATGTATTTTTTCGTAACTACTATGTATACTACGGTGATGATAAAGGTGAAAGTGTATTTTAGTATTTACATGTTGGTGTAGTGAGTGTCCTGACGTAGAGACGAAAATGTCTCGAAACAGGTAGACATAAAAAATCTGTAAATGATTACATACTTATTTACTAACATGAATGAAGATAGCTGTTACCTCCCCATTTGTGTTTTATTCTAAAATAATTACTAATATTAGGAAATATTCATGGCATATTGTACTCTACTAAGGGATTACACGTAAATATTTTTTTAATGAACATATTGTAATGTGATTTTTTTCTTAAAATGTCTTATATTGATTCTTATTATCAAAAAAGAAAATCAAATAAAATAAAAATTCATAACAATTAAAGTGTTTTAGAGAAATAAATACCGATACAAACCTTCAAGATGTATGTAAAATGTAAATTGTTTACAAGGGTCAAGGGTGAAATTTTTCCAAATATGTAAATAAGGAGATATTGTGTAAGGTCACGGAAGAAATCGACAACCGGTTTGGCTGAGGGACACTGTTGAAATGTCACGGAAAATGTAGATTTGGAGTCTTCACATTTGCGTGGAAGTGGCTCCCAATGAAAAATCCGGACATTTCAATACTAAATATTTATTTTTTAAATACTTAATTTCCTCGGGGAAATTGGTCGCAAAAATTCTGAGGAGTTGATGGTGGCTGCAGGATAGTCAGCACATGTTCTTATTTGAATTGAAATGATATATTCAACAATGTTTTGAGTATATCCAATTTTTTGGAGACAGGCTGGATTTCCTCCCTAGGGATCTGGGATCTAGGGATCTATTATCGATCTGAATTTGTCGCAACAGAGAGGGAAAATATTTTTGAGAACTGGATTGGTTCAGTCGGATGTATTTCACCCACACGATGAAGGTTTCAGCTCTTTTACATCACAAAAGTCAACAGATGGAAGAGTTCAGGAAATATGGATGTTTAAACATAGGCAGAATGGTGAATGTTACACAGTGTGTAAAGTGGTCACTTAAATCAGCCAATGACATGTCATAAGCCCTGTAAATGCCTAGACTTCCATATTCTCTTCGCAAAAATGTTTGCCCTTTCTGTTGCAACAAATTAAGATCGAAATTATATATTTTTACTATTGATTGAATATTTAGAGATCCCTATTACTTTTTACTATGTATTTTACGATACTTTTCACTATATTTTCATTATGTCTACTATCTTTGTTTATTTTTTTATGTGTTGATTACTGTTTTCCATGTATTTTTTTACTGTCTTAAAACGGGGTAAATAACCCTAGTTAGACAGTCAAAACAATTTTGTATAAATGCATAATTTGATGTATATAATATGATAATAAATAAATTTAAAAAATAAGTAAAATGTTTATTTTTCGTCGACTGGTTTCGAGGTACCTCATCGTTAGGACTTTGACGATGGCTACTTTTGAGCAAAAATTCTAAAAATGGAAATCGATTGGATATTGGTCCACCTCGGCGTCTAGTAGTTCGTGCGTTTACCTACCGTTCGATTCCCCAGAAAATCAACGTGCAATGTTTTTTTTATTAATAGGGTTGTGGTCCTGTGGCTAGTGTCTCAGAATCACGGACCAAAAGTCCGTGGTTCGAATCCTACTCTACCCCAACTTGATTCCCATTTTCTAATAGTGACTTATTTACAACTCGTTGAAAATGGCCTTCAAAAGTAATATTATTTGGGTAAATCGTAAGAACGCAAATATTTCTTTTTTTTTTTTAATAAAAAATATGTGGTTTTTTAATGCAATAGTCACTGGGGGGCGATTACAAACGCTATCTTCATCGGCATGTATCGGGACATTATACTTAATTTTTCTACTATCTCGATCTACCTCGGTATTGTGGTATTACAAAACCGGTTATACCGGCATGTCAATACACGTTTTCAGGATGATTGGCTATCGATGAAAAAATTAAATGGTAATATTTTTTTTTTCATAGCGACATTTTTCTTGAAGTGTTACCATTGCACCTTAAGGCGCATGCGTATTGTTTCATCGGAAACATGAAATGATTTGACGCATGCGCTGTAGCTACCTCAAATTGTCAAATCTTAGCCGCTAGATGGTGCTGTCACTGCTGTCGTAACAGTCAAACTTTGCACCGCGTTAAATGTCATTTTTTATTTTTATTGTCTTTCATATTTTAAATAGGCTTCTGCGATAAAAAGTAGCCACCACAAAGAGAGATAAAATTTAAATAAATTGCAATTACAGCCGAACGTGATCCTTTAAACCGTGTACCGTTGGGTACGGGTGCCCTCCTTAACTATTGATGAAAATACTTGCCTTAAAACTCGATAATACAGGGTTGATAGTGTATCTTCGAAATAGGCCGGGAGAATTTTTCTTCAATTATACCGTCGCGTCATAGTGAAGGTATGGCTTCCGCATCTCTGAAACGCTCAGCAGAGCTTTTCCGCGATAATCATTACAATTCCAACGATCACCTTTTTGTGAAGTGCTACAATACCACCATTAATTCGATTCCTCGGACAACGTTCTTCATCACAAAAAGAGTGAGGTGAAAAGAGGCTTAACAATTGCATCTAAACTATTTTTTAACAGTTCGAGATAAATTCCACCTTCGCCCGGCGCAATCCGCATTCTTCGGGCATTTTACCACCTGGACGATTTCATCGATATTTGGAAAATGGTCAAAGATATTGGCTGTTCTCAAAAAATGCTTAGGAGCATTTTTAGCAGCTTCTGCCAGGATATCAAAAAGATCCGAGAGGGGTGGGCGATTAAGGACCCCGCAGAAATGATTCTTCCAGATGTTACGCACTCGCTCCATATCAGACTCAACAGCAACGTCGGTACAGCAAACAAGACCAGGGACAGTGTTGTCTTGCCATATATTTGGCGAGTGATTTTAAATCTTTTTTGGAGTCGTTTCTGCGAGATGCATCTTTTGCTGCGTTTATTTGCGAATCCATGAAATGTCGTTTGTCGGTGCGAGCTGATCTCTCGACGATTTCGTCTTGGTTTCCGCAGCTGTTTCTAAGAACATATATTTTTCTACACCCACGTAAGTCCGTACCTTGTGCTAAGTGGTATGAAGATGTCTTTACAAGGGGTCGGGACGTGGTCGAATTAGCGGCCAATCATTCTATTACCGCCACCTTTTTGTCACTTTCTCACAATAACAACACTGTCGCACTCCGACAAGAACGGGATGCGGAGCCACTCAGAGCTCACTCTTTGGAAACCGAGGAACGGAGTGGAAGGCGAGCGATCTTTCTAGAACGGTCTACAAAAGAATCTAGAATCCTACAGAACAGATAGCCGGATGTCCGGGATTGTAATGACAAAAACATTTATTTGTTACAATATTTTTTTTCCTATTACAAATTACAACACTTTTCTTATAATTATACTGTTTCAATGTGCTAAATTTTTCTCGAATAAATTTTGTCCGCCTAATTAGGTTAAACCATTGACATAATATAATACATAGACATGCGCTATAGAGTAAAATATTTTGAAAAATTAGTGACACGAAAACGCACGGGTCGTTACTCAGTATTTTTTATTTACACCAGGGCTGTATTCAACGATCATGCGTACGCTACCAAACATTGAAGCATACTCATTTTAGGTACATAAATAAGTTTGTATTTTAACGCTAACAATCAACATTAGTTTTTGGTGGATCCCAATCAGGTTCTTTCCTTAAATTCCTTATAATTTTGACCCACTTATTTCTTTTCGCTTGATTTTTATGAACGAAAAGAAAATATTAACTCACGTTTATTATATTTTAAAAAAGTATTACTGTCAGTGCATCACTATAACTAAGAAAAGCTTCGCAATTGCGCCGCTAGGCGTTTAACGTTTACAAAAATAAATATTTATATTCAAATATTAATTGTTTTAAGCTTTGTTAATCACTCATGTACCAATGAAAAGTTAAACAATCCTTTTTACGATGTTTCTCCGAAAGGTTTATACACATTTTCATGACACAAGTAGGCATTTTTGTTTCTATTCTAAATGTCACGCCTAGCTGGCGGTCAAAGAACGAATAAATACGCGTTGGGCATGGGGCAGGGCATGTCCATGTATTAATATGTCTATGGGTCAAACATAAAATCTTTTTAAAAAAAAAACTACTTATCTTATCCACACCAACTAGACTGTCTAATCTTTTCTATATTCCTAACATTAATACGTATCATCGGAAACATTCTACCATTTCTCGTTTTTGTGAAACATTCAACAATAATTTTAATGGTCTAGATTTATTTAACACTCCTCCTTATAATAGGTACAGAAAATAAACAACAAACTTGATGGATAATACCAGGGAATAAACGTTTTTTTTTTATCCTGTTAGAACGAGCTACCTCGACATATATACGAAAATCTTAATGTTACGACTATGAAACAAATTTATTCAAAAGTTTTACTAATGTATGCATCCAAAAATTATTCAATACCTCCCATGACACCAAACTCAATTACTAGAGTTACTAGACATTCCACCCTGATGCTGCAAAAGCAATCGAAAATCAATACAACTTTCGGTCAAAGAGGATTGGTCTACTTCTCCATTAAAGTGTACAGCCTATTTCCATTGTTCATAAGGGCAATTAGTAAATACTGTCACTATAGAATCGCCATTAGAAATGGATAATGGAGGTGGGATGCGCTTGGATCGATGAGTGGATCAGGCCAAATAGGTAGAAATATGTTTTTTGTGTTTTTATTATGTTTTATATGTATTTGATATTATGATTTAATTATGTTTAATAGGACATGTTTCAAAATTATTATATAAAAGGTCTCCCTCGGCCCGGGACACCCCAGTGAGGGAACAGTTTCTTCAATGTAAAAAAGTAATACGTAAATTTTAAAAGAATAAATTAAATTAAAAAAATAAATAAATACATAGTTTAGAAATGTTGATAATCAATAAATAGTTTAATCATAATTAGACATAAGTTAATATTAAGACATTTATACATAATAATATTTGTACTATTTTAAGACCGAATAAAAAAAAATAAAAAAACAGTCAATGGCAGAATAAGCCCTTCAAAATTCGTAGACTTCCATTTTCCATTGTCAAAGAGGATCTCCATTTCTGTTGAAATAAGTATATTAATGCATGAGATACGAGAGCAAAAAATAGAAAGATGATACTAAGTAGGTTTTTCATTAAAATAAATGGTTTTAATCTGCACCTAATAAAAATATTGTTGAATAAAAAAAACCTTGACTTCTCAGTATTGAGTTCATTTTATAATAATTATTGAAATCCGGGAACGAACGTAGCAACTTCAAAACACAATGAGGAACTTCAGCCCTACGGCAAATTGGATATAAAAAATGTTTTCTTACGCGCGGTAAAAATCAAAGTATTAAATTGTAGTAGGGCAAAGTTTCATGAAAATGTACGAAAAAAAAACATTTCAACAAAAACGAACTACTTTGAATGACGCCACTAGTTCATATGAATCAACCTATGATAAGAGAGTTGGGAAAGATTTCCGGTTTACTTATCATCAACGGAACAATCGGTAGAACTGACCGAAAAGAAGCGGAAGAGAATTTGAAACGTCACACGTGGAGTAATTTCAGAAATACAAAACTTTAAAAAGTCATAGCGCTGACAATACGATATTTTTTGGTTAAGTTTAGTAGCCTACTAACAAATATTTTTTTAAACCACTGAACTTCCTCATTGTCTTGAATATCTGGCATGGACGGAAGGTACGTGAATGGAATGGAAGTAAAGTTATCAATCGTGATCAACCTCTTTCACAACACGGACTATCTCTTCGTTCTAGTAACGAGAGAACCCTTTTAATACTCTGTCATCGCTCTAATTTTCTTGCCTCCTCTTTCACAGTAGTAGCCGCTCGATCTACCCACTAATGTTAGAGACGCCCCTTCTTTATTTAAATTTAAGTCAAGATTGAAATGTCACTATCTAAATATTTAAATTGTTCCTTTATCCTTCTTCTTTCCTTCCCTTCCCCTCTCCTCTCTTCATAGTATAGTGTTAATTTTTTAAATATATTTTTATTTTGTGAATCTTTGTTTTTAATTTTTGTATAAATTGTAAGATTCAATATGTCCATGTATTTATAATTTTCTCAAACTGAACGGTTTGGGTAGGTAGTAAGAAATTGCCTTAAGGCAATATGCCCGCCCTCAAATGTATATATATTGAATATGTATATAAAGTGTCAAAAATAATAATAATCTTTTGCTGACTTGTATGAAGGGTGTCAGTAAAGCAATATTTCTAAATAATGATGATAGTAATCTAAACTGTTGTTTAATTTATATGAAATACTATGATTTTTTCAACAAGATGTTATTGTTATTATACAGTTCAAAGTAAGTTTGAGGTCTTGGATTAGCATGGAAGGAACAGATAGACACATTCTTTATTAAAAAAAAAGAAAATAAATACAAACTGCAAATAAATCATGTTTTCGTAATATCAGCATATGTTAATTTGGTTTTTCTTTTATTTTTCTTTTCTTTTCATGTCATACCATATTTACATGCTAAAAACTTTTTAATAATTGAAAAGGGAATGGCCCACGCTCAGACGTTAAAGTCTTTGTGGGCATTTTTTCCAATTTATGTTATAGCTTAATTTTAAGATGCATTTTTCTAAAGTGTATTTTTGTAATTATATTTCTATGTAAATAATATATGTATGGAAAAAAGAATTGCTACTGTTTGTGCGATTGCAATTTGATCTAGAGGAATAATAACAATATCCGACATAAACCCTTTATTAATTTGTCAAACTCGCAGTGAATGCAGAGGCCATTACACCCTCCATGGAGTAATGGCTAAGACAGTTGACTCACGCACTGAAGGCTACTGGTTCGATTTTAGATGAGAACATAAAAATTAAATGGAATTTTTTTCAAGCCTGGATGCTTTCCTGTAATAATTGGGCCTTCTGGTCAGCACTTATAGTAGGTAAGTTAAAAAACATTTTTTTCTATAAACGTTTTGCGTGTTTTCAAATTTTATACCATAATGTAATTAATAAAAGGGCCAAATAAATTAATACTTGCGTGTGTATGTAAATATATTTAATACACTATTTTAAAACACATTTAAAAAAGAAAAACAGTAACAAGCCATAAACACTATAAATTCCTAAACTTCCATAGTGTCTCCGAAATTTGACCATCCTATCGTTTTGAATAACTGTGTTTACGAAATAACAAACAGATATTAAAATTTATTGTAATAAAAATCAGCATTAAAAATATTTGAATCGTCGCCAAACAAAATTACGTGACAACAATATCACGACCGACATAAAAACAAGAATAAATTATTATAATAAAGCTATAATTTTAAAATATTTAAAATCTCAATAAATGACATCTATGGAAGCACAACTAAAACATTTTCAATCAAATATTATATTTTTTTCTTATAATCAAATGGTAAACATATTATATTGTTTATGGTTTTAAAATCATAAAGATCTACACTGACAGTGAATATGCCATTTTGTTAGTGAAAATTCTTGTTGGAAGTTCATTGATATTTATTATAAAAATAAACAGATAGTTAATTTTATGGTATTACATTCACTTCACGGAAAATGACAAAAAAACATGCTTTAACTTACATTAGGTACTAAATAAAATGTAATGTACCGCCCGTGAAGGGGGGTCACGTCAATCGCCCGTGGTGCTGCAATATAATTAGAAATACCCGACTTATCGGGAAATAAAATCAGATTTATTAGGACCAAAAACAATATAGAATAGTATTCTTGATAAAAAATATAAATATTAAATTGATGCGTCTTAAGAACGTAATTTGGTTTACAATTTTACAAGCTATGAAAAAGATATAAATACTTACAGTAATAAATGTTTTTTAAAGAAAAAAATCTCTTTCATATTTGAATCAAATTTATTTTTCATTGTTTAATGTCATTTTAAGACTAAAAACATCAGCACTTATTTAAAACATTTGTTAAAAGCATATTTCGGTATGGAGCTCTTTCAGTGATTCATGGGCCCCATCAAGTCAGAACAAATGCATTCCACAGAGTGTAAATTAGAATTTTTGATAAAGCGAAAAGTCGTGGGGGGGCTTTATCCGCCGAATAAGGTACATACGTTTATGTAAAATAAAACACTTTGTAATTTTTACCAGATAAGAGTTTAATATATAATAATACAACTAGTTTTAGGTATTTTGAATTACCCGTCATCAGATGTAAATAAAAACTTTAAATATTATATTGTAAATAAAAAGTTTATGTATATAAAGTTTAAAATTAATTCAAAATGTTTTTCCATAAAGTAAATGCTGACACAATAAATAATATAAGATACAAAAAGTAGGGTTTGTAAATATACTTTTCGCTCAATATAAATTGTATTATTTATTTATCATAAAAATACGATCGAAGTCTTAAAAACAAAGATCGTATTTTTTTTATTCAGATAGAAAATATAAATACAATATTACTATTAAATACAATTTTTACATGAATTAAGTACATATATTTACATTAACGGTTTCCATTACGTAAAAGAAAAAAAACAATTCTTGTGTACTGTATGCGATTATTTTATTGTCCTTGTATGTATTTCTTATTCTTCTTAGTTTTTTATTGGCTTTTTCACCTCCCAACTAGGTGTTCTAGCCGGTGTCGAGTTTCAGATTATACTTAGTTAAATATTTACACATGTGTCAGTACTATATACAAGTTAGTATGTTAGTATTTAATATTACATACACTTTACATTCACAACTAAATACCATTTATAACTACATATTTACATCAAATTTTAAATACATGTTTATTGTGTGGGGACAGGAGAGTAAGAATATGAATAGAAAATGGGACGTTGATATCGGAGAGGTTGGATAGGAACTCAGGATAACAATCATTTACGGGACATAAAAAAACACGATTTAGATCTTCCTCCTCAAGCTGACATTCGCACATGGCAGAGCCCCGGACATGGATTCTGAACAGGTGAGAACCATTACAACAGTGTCCAATGCGCATTCTGCATATGGAAGATGTTTCAAATTTGTTCAGAATCACTTTGAAAAACCAAGGATTTTCTGTTACATTTGGTTTCAATTGGAAAAGATGTCTTCCCATGGCATGAGATGAGGCTACCCAATATTGTTGCTATGTGCGAAGTTGCTCCTCCTTTGTCATAACGAGGAGATCACCTAGTGGTAAGATATTACTATAGGCAGGATCTCCGTAATGGATCGCCTCCTTTGCCAACTCGTCCACCTTTTCGTTACCGGGAATACCACAATGGCTAGGGATCCAAGACATAACAATGTTTTTATTGGATGCCTCTGATAAAGAAAGAAGAAATTGAGTTTTCGCGCAGAGTTCGTCCTCGGCTTGTATGTATTTGCTACGTGTATTAATTTCTGTTTCTTGTACATATGTTTCTTCATGTAAATGTTGAATATAACTTTAAAAAATAAACAATACTAATTATTCTACTACTAGGTATATTATATAGATTTTTTGGAAAAATAAAGCAACACCAAAATTGGAGAATTAAATTTTATACCTGGCAACTCTTTTGTCGTTGCTGCTGTGATTTGTTTTAAAACGAAATAATTGGCTTCCTATTTGTTTTCTCCACCTTAAAATCTTATTTACTGACTGGATTATTCATCTTATATCATTAATGATCATTGTTATAATAATTGAATGGATAAAATTGGAGAAATAGCAGAAAATATTCAAATTAGTATGAAAATCGTGCCAGAAATTTCACTTGACGTAGACCATAGAAGTCTTTAATTCCAATTCACAGACTAGATGTTCCAATTCTGGACACCGGGATTAGAGAAGTGGGTGGGTACCTTTATATTAAAATTCAACTTGTGGCCATTTTACAATTTATTGCATGTACCGCGTAGTTATTAAGTGTATGCGAATATAGACTTTATGTATATAACCGGAAATGTTATATTCAGATGTTTTCTATATGCTTCCAAGTATGAAAAAATAAACCTCTTAATTTATTTATGGCTGTTAATGCGGAACAATAAATTCGCCAAATTGTATGAATCGTTAATCAAATGGATAAATAATAAACTCAATAATCATTTTACAATACTTCTCAATAAAATGTTTTCTCATGTACATCAAATAACTCGTTTTCAGTTCAAAAATGTAATGGTGCACTGCGCAAAGACAAGCTGACGTCGCATACATTGAAAAACACCACACACATAGAAAAAATATACGTCAGAGATTTTGGCAGCTTGTGGGCTTGCGGGTGCACTATTTTCTACATTGTTGACCTTTCGAAATTTCACAGTGCGATTATTAAATTACTGTTTCTATTCCCGAAAGTTTTTCAACATTTGTGTGGTTTAGTTGTTAAGATTAGACTTTATAATGGATTCCGATGACGAGACAAAGGACGATGTGGACTCCGGGAACGAATCTAGCGGAGACGATGTTGATTTCGCGATGGAAGTGGAGTCACACAATACAAGGGAACGTCAAACTGAAATAGAAGATTATCCTTTTGAAGTTTTATCAACAGAAGAAATCGTACAGCACATGGTTAATTCTATTAAAGAAGTCAACACAGTTGTTGAGGTCAGTGTTATTTTTTGTATATCGACTACTCAGATATTTTAATGCATAATTCTAATTTTGTACTCTCGCGTACAAAGGAAATTCTGAATTTTGTCATGTGCATGATTTTGACAGGGTGTCTTTTTTGCAAAGTTCGCTGACCTAATTCTATATTATTGTGTCATTTTTCTGGCTCACTGTTGCCAAGTTCAAAGATGCAATTTCGTTTTCTAATTAAATTATTCGAGCCAATTATACATTCGAATTATTTGTTGTCGAAGGTCACTAGAATAATAATTTTACTTTAATTAAAATAAGAAAAAGTTTTTCAAGTGTCTACATGATATTCCTGTATTTACACATATTAAAAGAACGAAAAGGGTTATTTTGATTTAGTAACTGAAAAAAACAATCATGTTGATAAACGTACCGAAAGAATGTAGAGAAAATTTTACATTAGGTACTTTTCATGATATTATGTTTGTAAAATCTGATTAAACATAGGTAGCTTTTTCTTTCAGTATGTTTACTTATTGATTTGTTATGGTTCCAGTTATTTATAACAATTTTTTTATTGGAACGGGTTTGGTTTGCATTATATATTTGAATATTTTACGTAATCATTATTAACTCTCCCTACCCGGTGATGTGTAGTTAGTACACATTGCAAATAATAACTTTAATATCTTTATAAATATAATAAATCATGGGTTGAGATTTTCGGTATTCCTTCGTTATACATTTACGTATCGGTAATTTTTATTTTTATTAAATAATCAATGCTTATTGGGAACATAAAAAGCATTTTATCAGAAATTGGAGATATCACCAATACAATAGAAAGTTTACCGATGTGTCGCATGTTGCGTTCGTAGTAAAAGAGTAATCCTAATATATAATTGTCTCGCACACTCTTTACGTCTCACTCTCGATAATACGGGTATATTTAGGAGCGAGAGAGACAATTTTTATGCGTCATACGCACAAACAGCAAAGTTTCATGTACTTCTTCCAGACGCCCGATAGCGTTAGACGCGTTAGTAGCTTACTGGTTTTCGTTGGGGGTGGTTCTTTTGCGCGCACTGAGAGCATGAATTAATGTTTTTTTTTTTTCATGTTTTTAGCAATTAGATTTAAAATATCACTTTTGAATTAAAATATAAATAATTGAAGCAATTGCCGATGAATATTACACTTTTCCGATTTAAAATATCACATTTTTTGCATGCGTAGTGAATACACAGCACCGTAACGCGCAGATGTTTTTAGGACAGTAAGGGAAAGGTTGAGAAAAGAGCATCCAATATCTGCTTGTAAATAGTTAAATTTAAATAAGATATAATAAATATATGTAGGATTAGAACAGTGAATAGGATAAAACGAAAACATTTCTTATTAAACTTCTTTATTAGACTTGATTCATACAATCACTTTTAAGATTTCAACTGGGTCTCCGCACAACGCCGCTCGTACATTGACTGGCGTCTCGCATCCGCTTCCGCCCGGTGTTGCCAGAATTCCCACAACTCGGTCATCCTGCAAGTCATCCGCCTCGGATGAATCATCATCGGTGTCGTCCACTCTCCAAGGCTTCATCAGGTCTGCTGACGCCGTCGTCTCCCGTGAGCCTTCAGTTCCACCAACTCTTAGCAGGTTATATCTGTCTTTCCCACATACTTTGGTGACCTTGTATGGTCCAAAGAACTTAGCACAGAGCTTTAGACCAGGTCCATATTGACTTCGCTTCACTGCAACTAAATCATCAACAGCATACTTGTTACTAGCTTTCCTTTTCTTATTAAATTCGCGCCGGTTCTCTCTTTGTACTTTTTCGATTTCCTGCCTTGCAGATTCACGCACTTCTTCCCGCTCACTCATAAATTGTTCCAGAAGCTCAGTGCTGATTATTTCTTCAATCTTGAAGTCCTCCTGACTCCTTTGCTTTTTACCTACCAATACTTCAAATGGTGTGCGACCAATACTTCTTTGGAATGTGTTGTTTAAAAACTGCTGTGTCCTACTGGTAAATTTGTACCACTTAGTGGGGTCATCTATGCTAAGCTTTGATATGACAGCAATGATAATCTGGTGCATGCGTTCTACTTGCCCATTCGCACGTGGTTGTCCAGTTGTTATGTTGATAAGCTCAATATTTTGTATCTCACAGTATTCTTTAAATTCCGTGGACGTGAATGCAGCACCTCTGTCTGTTATAATTCTTCTGGAATTCCCGAACGTCTGTTGCTGCAGGTTCAGGGCATTTAAAACTTCTGTAGTATTTGTAGTCTTTGTGCTATAGATCCACACAAACTTAGTAAAAGCATCTACTATTGTTAGAATATATTTATAGTTTTTATTTGTTGAAGGCAGCGGTCCTAAGTGGTCTATGTGATAAGTGTCTAATGGGCTATCACCTTTGTCTATAGGATGTAGGAAACCTTCCCGCTTTCCTCTCTTTCGGTCTACTAATATACAGGCCACGCAATTTTCAATGCATCGTTTTATTTTTGCTGCACAATCTTTTATCCAGAACTCTCTCTCTAGAAGTTCTCTTGTCTTGGTAATGCCAAAATGGCCACGATCATGGTACATTCTTATTAATTCAGTCTGCATAGTTTTTGGAACTACTATAAGCTTATAGCCTCCTTGTTCCCTGTAGACTACTCCTCCATCTAAGGTGTAGTCTTCGTGTCTCTTCCCAAGAGTGAGTAACTCTCGTATGGCATTTAAATACTCATCGTTGGATTGGGCCCTTCTCAATCGCGCTATTAGTTCGTTTTCAAGAATAAAGCAATCAACAGGGTGTCGGCTTAGTGAATCAGCGTGTCTTAGTCTCTCGCCAGCTCGATGTTCCACGACGTAATCATACTCTTCAAGCAGTAGTGCCCACCTGGCGACTCGTGGTGCGAGATCCTTCTTCTTCAGGGTAAGGACAAAGGCCTTACAGTCTGTCACAATCTTGAAGCTCAGTCCCAATAGGTAAACTCTGAATTTCTTTAAAGCATTTATAATCGCAAGTACCTCTAGTTCATAGCTGGGATATTTTCGTTCTGCATCTGTTGTCTTCTTACTCATATAATATACGGGATGCATCTTATTATCGTACGGATCCTTTTGAAGTAAAACTGCACCGTATCCCTCGCAGCTTGCATCTGTGTGTAGTTCAGTTGGTAAATGAGGATCATAGATCTTTAAAACGGGGTCATTTGACAAAATCTTCTTCAACATCTCAAAGGCCGTCTTTTCCTCGATTTCGAATATGAATTCATTTTCCTTCTTCAGTAGATTCGTCAGTGGTTTTGCTATTTTAGAATAGTTATGTATAAACTTCCGAAAGTATCCTGTCAGCCCTAAGTAAGACTGGACATCTTTTAAGGTTTTCGGTATTGGATACCTAGTCACAGCGTTGGTCTTTAATCTACTCGGTCTAATTTCATTCTCTTGGATCTCATGTCCGAGATACTCTACGGACCTCATCAGTATTCTGCACTTCTTCCAATTAATTATTAGTCCATACTCATTCATTCTATTCAGGACTAGTTCCAATCTTTGTAGGCCTTCTTCTTCATCGTTGGAAGGAACAATTAGGTCATCTAGGTAAGTAAGGACAATTCCACTCAGCATCATATCTCTAAACACAGCATTGATGAAAGTTTGAAAAACAGCTGGTCCGTTGGATAAACCAAAAGGGGTTTTCAAGAACTCAAATTGTCCATTTGGTATGATAAACGAAGTGTATTTGATGGAATTATCTTCTACTGGTACATGGAAAAATGCATTTTTCAAATCAAGCGTAGTGAAAACTTTGGCATTTCGTAGTTTGTCTATTTGATCATCTATCAGCGGGATTGGAAATCTTTCTTTGATCGTCTTCTTGTTAAGTCTCCTGTAGTCTATGCACAGACGCATCTCCCCACTTTTCTTTTTTGACAACACTACTGGACTCGCGAAGTCGGATCTGCTTGGGCGAATAATCCCATCGTTGAGCCATTCCGCTACTTGGTTATTTACAACTTCTAGTTCCCGAGGGGATAAACGTCGGGGTGGCTGGTAAATGGGTGCCTCATCTTCCAAAGCAATTCTCATCTTAATATTTGTTTCTTTAACTCTAGGCAACTCCCTAGAATAATTGAAGGCCATTGTGTTTATTCTCTCTCGGTAAATCTCGTCTCCTAACTCTACATGATCGTAGTTATCTTTTGTTTCGATTAAGTATAAACTCTTTACTTGTTCATCTACAGTATTCTCTGTGACTTCAACTCCTCCAACACGCACCATCATGTCGACGTTCTGTAAAATAGCCCTGCCAAGGAGGACTGTCATGGGAAGCACTGCGTCATGTACTATATGAAAGGTAGTTGGGAACTCACAATCATCTATCTTCATCATCGTCTCGAAATGTCCAACTGTGGTCACCTTTTTTTCTGCTATTCCTCGGAGCTCTAAGGGATCGTCGATTAGATTAACCTGGTCCATCTTCAATAACTGCGAAATTGTCATCAAATTTAAATCACTACCAGTGTCTATGAATGCTTTTGCTGATTTCCCTCCTAACATTACTGTTTTGTAGAGCGGAGATTCTGATTCTTGGACGGTTACTTTCAGTGTGGTCTTGGAGGTATTTACTCTTAAATTAGAACATTTGGACGCAATGTGCCCAAAGTCGTTACATTTAAAACACCTCGTTCCCTTATCTTTAAATTTACATTCTCCAGACCTGTGGCCAATCCCTCCGCAGTTAAAACACCTGTCTTTCGATACTTTAGGATAACTTTCTTTTAATTGATTTTTAAAGGTCTCACCCTTTGACCTTTGCTTTATCGATATTTTGGAATATATATCGAGTTTACATTTAAATTCTTTCAGACTTGTTACACCATATAGAATGGATTTGTTTATTTCCGAATCAGATATGCCGTCGATAACGTATTCCATTAAAGATTCATCATCTATGTTTCCGCGATTGCTTATCTCCCTCATTTGATAAAAATAATGGATGCAACTTTGGTCGCGTAGTTTCATTGTCGTTGCTAGTAGGCGATGAATGGCGGCTGGATTAACTTTTTTCCCAAACTCTTCTTGTAGGCCCTTTTTCAACTCGTACCATGATTTAAATGACTCCGATTTAACGAAAAGCTGAGCCGTTCCTCGTAATAATTTTTTCGTATAAATAAATTTCTCCACGCTGTTCCAATTCGCCAAATTCGCAGCATCTTCGAAATCTTCAAAAAACTTGTCGACGCAGGAGTTGTCTTCGCCGCTAAATACAGTCAGGGCATCTTCAATGTCCTTAAATGTGAATTTTGCCGTTTCTCCATCCGCCTTGTCGATTTTCGGAGGCATGTTACGCGCTGTCACCGAGTCGAAAACGATTCAAAATTTACAAAATGTCGCTTCACGGTTATGTCAAAATCGGCACGAAATGTTTTTAGATATAATATAAATCTATGTTTGCAGTTTACACAATTGTTCTCGGAATCACTCGATTCGTAATTTCACTTGAATATGAATTGCAAATCGCAACGGCTATTTTAAAAATGGCGTCTTTTTTTCTTCTCGTAACTCGCTATTTCCGATTTTAATTCACTTTATGAATCGCAAATCGCAACGGCTATTTTAAAAATGGCGTCTTTTTTCTTCTCGAAACTTCTTCGTAACTCGCTATTTCCGATTTAATTCACTTTTTTTCGTATCCCGGACGAGCCCCCAAGTTGTAGGATTAGAACAGTGAATAGGATAAAACGAAAACATTTCTTATTAAACTTCTTTATTAGACTTGATTCATACAATCACTTTTAAGATTTCAACTGGGTCTCCGCACAACGCCGCTCGTACATTGACTGGCGTCTCGCATCCGCTTCCGCCCGGTGTTGCCAGAATTCCCACATATATTATGAATACATTTAATATTAAGAATAGATAACTACCAATGAAAAGCCACAGAGACGCCTGTATATTTCTTAAGTATGGCTTCTCTATATGTGTATGGAGAAAAAGAAATGTCTGATTTCTATCCAGCACACAAAGAAAAGGGTGCCAATTGATGTATTTAGCTCACATTCAGTTTGCTAAAGGATTTTTTTCAGTCTTTCAAGAGTGAATTTATTGTTGAATTTCGTAACTTCTTTGTTATTTAGTCTTAACTCATCTCATAATAAGCTTTAAATTGCTCTATTTTATTGATTATAGCCAAGCAGGTTGTAGCTTATTAACCGACATCAACGTTTTATGAAAACAAATTTCTTCAAAACAATGCTTTTTCTTGTGTATTTGCTTTTGAAGAAATGCTATCGTTCTTTTTATATCGGAGAAGTTGACGCCTCTGATGATTGATTACAGATCCCGGCAACCACAACACGTATATTATTAAATCACTTCAGATGGGACAAAGAGAAATTAATGGAGAGATTCTACGATGGTGACCAAGAACAGCTCTTCTCAGAAGCCAGAGTTGTCAACCCCTTTAGAAAAGCTGTTATTTCTAGAACAAAGGTAACTACAATTTGATTCTACTTAAATATGTGTAGACTCCCGAATTCAATCTATGAAATATCGTTATTAGTTCCATAAAATAACTTTTGTGAAAATATTGGAGGGCTCATAAAAGTATCGCATATTTAGGTAGGTGGTATGCATAATTATATCTATGGCGTATTCAAAATTGGATCAATTTTGGAAAAATGTAAAATAGAATTGAATACTTTACATTACTCCCTCAGTTATTCGTCACCCTAAAAACCATGTAAGTGTCCCAATTAGTAAAAAGCATGAGCTGCAAGCTGACGATTATTGTCTTCACCCTCAGAATCCAAGCCTCTTGACATATTTATGAGCTCGTCTTCAGTAAGAAGTGGTGTATATTCCAGAACAGTCTTAGTGTATATACAGAACTTTCTGTTATCTGTTCTGAGTTTTCGGTCGCCCTCTGAATCAATTCTTCTAAGGGAACTAAGTCGAGTCTATAAGTACGCGGCGGATTACTAAAGTCGACATTCAAATACTGGCGAATCATAGTGCCTGATTTTGTGCTTTCAACTAGTAAAAATAACAGCGGATTATAGTTGTTGGATAATGGAGCAGTGAATTACTGAGAGAATACTGTATTTATTTAATTCTCAAATTGTTGCACTGACCACATATTATTTAGCTTATGGGGTATCTTCACTGCATTTAACAAGTTTCGGCAATGGAATGAAAGTACAGGACCTCTTGTCGGCTTATTATTATTATTAATAATACACTAGCAGTTATTAATCTGATGCGTGTATATCAAGTGTACATGGTTATTAAACGTTATAAATCGATGTGTGCATCTAGGCGGTTTTTGAACACATTAACCAAGCACCAATCACTTTCTCGGGAAGGCCATTCCATTTCTCCACAACTCGGTTTATCAGGAAGTTCTTCCTGGGTTTGGATGAGAAGGAGGTAGTGTTGAGTTTCAATGAATGACCTCTGAGATGGCGGTTTTCATTCATAGTAAACATTGATTTCAACTCGGGTACATTATATTGCTCTGTTAAGATTTTGAATGTTTCAATCAAGTCACCACGCTGCCTCCGCTCTTCCAGTGAACTTAACCCAAGCTCCCTTAAGCGGTCCTCGCATGATTTATTTCTTAGAGAAACTACCATTTTAGTTGCTCTTCTCTGGACTTTCTCCAACAACTCTGTCTTTTTTAAAATAGGGACTCCAGATTTGGTGGGCATACTCCAGGAGTGGACGAACACATTATGTTTTATAAATTTTGAGGAACAAATCTTGGGTGATGTGAGCGAATGTTTTCCTTATTAAGTATAAGAGGGAATTGCTGCGTTTGACAATTTTGATAATATGTGATTGCCATTTAAGATCACAAGTAATCACAACTCCGAGATCTTTTTGTACGTTACTGCTTGCACTTGATTTCCATCCACGGGATGTATTATTTTCGGATTTTTAAGGCCAATGTGTAGGACGGTGCATTTCTCAGGGTTTAGCGTTAAGAGCCATTCTTTTGATCATTGAAAAATCTGATTAAGGTCATTTTGGATTTGCTGGTGGCTTATTATTGGGTTGGCAAACAACTTTGTATCGTCAGCAAAGAAAGATATGGGCGTACGAATAAGTTTTCTCAAATCAGTCAAGTAGATTCCAAATGCAATCGGGCCAACAACTGATCTCTGAGGCACCCCGCTCAGAACTGTGAGAGGGTCTGAGAGATCCTCCCCAACTCTCACTCGAAATGTTCTATTATTTATGTCGGTTAAAAAAGCGTAATTGAATAGAGACAGTATATTTATGCAGTAACAAAATGTTTTTGGATTCAAACATTCTTGAAGGAACTACATTTTCTCTCTAAGTGGTAATAGATGCTAAAGATAAAAATGCCACGTGAATGATTCAGGCACGTTGTACGTACTTTGTGGTTCGAAGTGTGAACACGTGTGACGTGTTAATGGCTCTGAATTCGGCTCAAACATGTACTAAAATACCATGTATAGGTTTTATAGATAATTTACACAAAGTCCTTAATTCAATAGGTGCGAAGGTTTTAATTCAATTCTTGCAAATATGATTTTTGATATATACTCATTTTATAATGTGTGATTCTCAATTCTTATTGTGTGGAAATAATAATTTAACATTCACTTTTTGGGTCCAATGTCATCCAAGGTTTAATTTTTCACAATTCAAATCTGATTTCCATGTAACTGATACAATATGTTTATTCCTTTTATTATCATGTTGTATTGTTGTGTTTACAATGTGATAACCAGTACTGATCAGACCATTTGTTTGGATTTGATGATAAGTAACTCAATAAGAATATCACATTTCTAGTATGTACATGAAGTAACCATTATCAAATGGAATTGGAGTTGTGATTAAATTTTTAAACAGTATTTTAAGTACATTATTATAGTTGGATAATTTATATAGCGCCATTTTTGTGAAAATCACCTCAAGGGCGCTGTTCAATAAATAAATATCCCAGCACATCTTGCAGCTACAGAGAGCACGGATGCTCGTTCCCAATTATGATATATTTTAATTACAACAGATAGGATCTAGATTACAGCAGGTCTTGCAACTACAGAGCGCATGGACGCTAAGTAATCTAGCTCCCATTTACATTATGTTTTAATTTGACAATGAAGTCAAGTGTTTGAATGATATTAAAATAAAATTTAAAAAAATAGGAGTTAGATTATAAGAAGTCTTGCAGCTACTGAGCGCATGGACTGTTGAAATTCTAGACCCTGTTTACAAAATTTAAGTGTTTTATGGTTGGTAACATTTACATATTGAAGCAAGATTACCAATTGTCTTGCAGTTACAAAGCGCATGGACGAGTGAAATTCTAGCAACTGAAAATTATATCAATAAATTTACAAAAAATAAACATTGAGCTTAGTAAACAATTTGTCAAGTGTTTATGCTAAAAAGAAAACAAATAAAAAATAAAGCACTTTCATTGCATATATAAAATATTTTATGCATTGCAAAATAATTATTTTATAATAATTTGGTATTTTTTAAACTATTTTTCTAAAATGACTGATACCTTATCAAATTTGCTTATAAAGTTTTTTTTTTTTAAATTGCAGTATAAAATGTTTTGATTAAATATTTAAATTTTGGATCTATCTAACTGCGCTAGGAAATGAGAATCAGGTTGTGGCGAATGGGATTTTAACTTTAAGCGTCTTGATTCATGAATCCGCGATACTATCACCGGACCACAATTCCATGATTATTGTTATGTCTACGCTGCTACTACTACTATTACTACTACCCTCACGCCATTTCCCAGTAGGGGTAAGCGGAGAGGATGGACCGCCACACGCATCTATCCTGACATACATTCCTAGCTTCTTTCACATTCACGCATCATGTCTTGCATGCACTTCGGTTGTGTCTATCTTTGACATGACCAGACTCGAGGATTTTATTCATTCGATCATGTTGGCTTTTCCGGTCACCCTTGTCCTACATTACCATTCATTATCACCATGTTTATTTATTTTATCATTCTTTTGCCATCCTTTAGTTCTATATGACCAAACATTGTATGTATTTTATAAATGTGTTAATTAAATATGATATAGCCTCGTCTTTTTCAGTTGCCAAGACGAACCTCAGCTTCAGGGACAGAGGAGTGTGAAATCTGCTTCATGGTTCTTCCATCTTCGGTAAAACTTTTCTCAATACAAGAATATTCACAATGTTCCACAATACTATATACTTAGTTATTTGTTATTGTTGAACTTAATTACACTGATTTTCACTAACATTTAATTTGCGACAAAACAAAATATTTATATTACAAATTATAATATTTTAAAAGCTGTGTCGGTCAAAATGTTTATTAATATAACTATGTTATACTGTGTCTGGGCGAATGCGGAATACAGTTCTGTGTGAAATAGAACATGAATCCTGAAAGTGTTTTCGACTCCACGGCTGCTCGGGTAAAAGGAAATCGAGTGGAGATAAGTTCGCCTCGTAGGGCAGTTGTTGGCGTGGTTGCCTGCTGTGATTGTGGTCCTAGGTTCGATTCCTGGTGGGGTTGAAATGAAACAAAGGTGGTTTTACGCTGCAACTTTTCATTTTGAGCTTTAAATAATTGAACTGGGTTATTTGTTGTAACACAACTAAATGATTTAAAACATTTTTTGCTTCAATATATTACTCGTCGGCTCTCATTAATTCATGATTTCAGATGATGACAAGCTTGGAATGTAGTCACAGATTCTGCACCCTGTGCTGGGGAGAATATTTAACAACTAAGATAATGGAGGAAGGACTTGTGAGTTTTTGTTTTATTTTATTTATTTATTCAATTAAAATTATAACATTCAGGTACTATCATAAGGTGTGTAATTCGGTAAATTGAAAAAAAATAATTATTTAAACAATATTTTGAGTTTGTCCAAATTTTTGTAGACAAGGACTGGATTCAACTCCCGTTTATATTAACATATTACAACAACTGTTGTAATATGTTAATATAAACAGCTCCCCAGGGAGTTGAATCCAGTCCTTGTCTACAAAAATTAGGACAAACTCAAAATATTGTTGATAAATTACCTGGTCCATGAAGAAGTATAGAAATTGAAAAAATAACATTTTCAGGCGTTGCCTAGTATGCAGGTGAAATAATTCAATTAGATGAATCTCACCTGCATAAATAAAGGTTTCAGCTCTTTAACTTCACAAACATCAACAGATGAAAGAATTGAAGGAATATAGATGTTCAAATATAGGCAGAGTGGTGAATGTTACACAGTGTGTAAAGTGGCCACTTAAACCAGCCATTGACAGGTCATAAGCCCTGTAGATGCCTAGACTTCTATATTACCTTTTCTTAAATGTTCTTCATCTCTATTGTAATATGTTAATCAGGATTTTTTATTTAACCACTAAAACACAACTTTGTATCTTCCTCCATGAATGCTAAAAATAGACAAGTCATGATGCATTTAATATTATGATACATCATATCGAATCGGTGCAACATCGTTTGCTAAGAAAAGTAGCATGGATGATCGGCCTCGAGAGGGGACACTACACTTAGGGAGAAATGGAATCAATGTTAAAAATCTCAAGTCTACAAAAACGTAGAAATAACATTGACTCCATATTTATGTTTAATTTGCTGAATGGCTTAATTGATGTACCATCGTTACTGGAACAAGTGGCATTCAATGTTCCGATCCGCCGGTTGCGAAATAATAATGTGCTGTTCCTCGGTCAACACAGCACAAACTATGGCTTGCATGCACCAATGTCCCGATTGTGTCGTACTGTAAACTCGAGACAAGATCTGGACTTTTTTGGTGTAAGTCTTTATAGATTTAAAAATTCACTAAGATGGACCGGATCTTGTCTTGAGGTAGTAATTTTTATTTTTTTTGTCCTAGCTTTAATTTTATTTAGTTGTATTTTATTTTATTAGTGCCTGTATTTATTATAAGAAATTGTATTTACCATCGTTAGAATGGACTGCATTAGTCCGTCAAATAAATAAATAAACATGCCAAGTACATGTAATCCCAACTTCCCATTCTCATTCCTAAAACACGGATGAACACTGCACTTCTAGCACGTAGTACATATAGTTCATGCTCTCAGATCTGCACGACCTTTGCTAGAGATTAAAGCTAACATTTTTTCAATTAACAGGGTCAGACTATAGCCTGCGCTGCACACGCCTGTGATATTCTAGTTGATGATGCCAGTGTGATGAGATTGGTGAGAGATTCCAAAGTCAAGCTCAAATACCAACATCTTATCACCAATAGTTTCGTAGAAGTGAGTATGCGTACTTTATACATTCTAATGTTTAAAAAAAAAAAAAATATTTTGTTTATTTATTTAAATTTTATATAATCTTATGTCGCAAAAAATCTAATTATTGGAAAAGAAAAAATTGTTATTAGTAAAGCGTGGATTTTGAAATTGTTATTATTATTATTATTATTATTGAAGCGTCTAGATTCGTGCCGTACGCAATGCTGAGGCGAACATTACCCACAAAATTAAAAAAAGGCATGCTGCGTTGTAATATGTAGCGAGAATTGACAGCAAAAGAATGGCTAAAAAGATTTACAATGCAAATACTGATGGATGCAGAAAACGAGGAAAACTGAGAACGACATGGCATGACCAAATCCAAAAAACATTAGAATAAGCGTGTGCATGAGATGATATAAAATATTATGATATGGGAAAAAAATATTTATTAATAAAAAACTAATTCAACGACAACAACAAACCATCACGCCGTTTCCCAGTAGGGGTAGGCAGAGAGGATAGAACGCCATATCACTCTGTCTTTACATACAGACCTCGCTTCCTATACATTCATACATCTTCTCATGCACGCACGCCGATTATTCCTACTCTTGACATGTCCATCTTCAAGTATTTGATGGACTTGATCGTGCCATGTCTTATCGTATATCGTATATCTCATCGTATATCCTTTTAGCCATTCTTTCGCTGTCCATTCGCTCTACATGTCCAAACCAACGCAGCACCCTTTTTTTGATTCTGTCGATAATGCATGTCTCAGCCTTACACAGTTCACGGATCTCGAAATTTGTGCACCTATCGCCTGAGGTATCGTATTTCGACATCATTTAACCTGCTTTCATCATTATTTTTCCAATTCCATACTTCGCTCCCATACATAAGAGTTGGAAAAAACTAATTTTAAATTTAAAATGAAGGTTACGAAATATGTGTTAAACAACTTATAAATTAAATTGTATGTACTTTGTTATTATTAGAGCACACATAAGGATATGTTTATGTGTGCCCCATTTCAAGATTTAAAATAACAAATAAATAATAAATATCTAAGCGCTTAAAAAATTTGTTCAACAATAATCACTGAACACTGTGTTTGTGTTTAGTGCAACCGACTGCTGCGCTGGTGTCCATCTCCCGACTGCAATAACGCCATCAAAGTGCAGTACGTGGAACAACAGCCCGTGAAGTGCAAGTGTGGTCACACCTTCTGCTTCTCCTGCGGAGAGAACTGGCACGACCCCGTCAAGTGTCACCTGCTCAAGAAATGGATCAAGGTATTATACTGCGTACTACTAAGTCGTAGAAAAAGATCGACAGAAATATATTTTTATATACATTAGAGTGGGCCGATAATGTATGAAGCGTTTTATTGTTTTAGACATCAAAGTGAAAGGGGTCTAAAAAGTTGCATTTTGGATCACATTGAACGTAAAAATTATTTAAAAAAATATTCCACACCACTTTTGGTCCTCAACCGAGGTTTGAAGTTTATAACTGTCTGAATATTTTGTTAATTATCTATATTGATAAAATATTTTTTGTTAGTAAAGATATAACTTTATCACATTACAAATTCGAACACGTTTTAAAACTACCGAAATGCAAAAAGTTTACACTCCGCGGAACTGATTCCGTTGAGCGCCTGGCTTATATTGACGAAAACAATGGCTCATCAAAACAATGCTACCCGTTTATTACAAAACAAAGTGCAACTCACGCCCTTAGATGTTAAAAAGGTTTAATTCGCATTATAAAATTTAATTAGACTGGAAAATGCGAAATGACAGTCGGTTTAGCGCAAAAAGTTAACTTTTTCGAAAACTTCAAGCTCTGGTTGAGGGCCAAAAGTAGTATCAAATATTTTTTGCATTCCAAGTAGTCCAAAAGGCAACTTTTTAGACCCCTTTCATTTCAAAATTCGGAGAGGAAAAAATATCGGCCCACCCTAACCTACATATACCGCCCTTCCAAGCCGGTGAAAGCGTTTTGAGGTTTTATGTATTTGGCATTTTTCGCCGTATATTTATCCAAACAGTTTATTTTTTTAAACATTTTAGATGTATTTATCAGAGTAAGTTGTACAGAAATGACAAAAAATTCGGCAATTAGGTGGCAAAAAAAACACATTTTAAAATTTTTGCTAGATCCTGCCTTCTTACTAGGAAAAAATATTTTTTTAAATTTTTTAATATCGTATTATCAGCGCTATGATTTTTAGAATTGTTATATTTCCGAAATAACTCCGCGTGTGACGTCAGAGGTTCTCTTCTGCTTATTCTCGATCAGGTCTGCCCATTGGTCCATTGACGGCAAGCAAACTGGTAAGCTTCCATAACTCTCTTATCATTGGTTGATGAACCAGTGACGTCGTTCAAAGCAGCTCGTTTTTATTTTATTTTTTTTGGTACATTTTTAGGAAACTTTTCTGTATAATTTAATGCTCCAATTTTTACCGCGCGCAAGAAAACATTTGTTGTATCGAATATTCCGTAGTGCTAAGTTCCTCATTCGCCAGTAGGTGCTTATAACTGAGATCTTATACATGGTGTGACCGGTAAGTAATGTCAGTGAGTCAATTACCAAGAATTTATTGAAATTTTCTTTACAACACATCAAAATTCTTCGAAATATGCTCCTCCTTTGTTGATGCATCGGCTCCAGATATTTTTCCAGGCATCAAATAAGCCACAGTAGGCCTCTCTCAAATGCTCCTTAAGGCCGCGGTACAAGCTGCTTGGATCCCCTTGATAGTCTCGAAATGCTTTCCTTTCAGGCGTGGAAACAAAAAGAAGTCACGGGAGCCGGGTCTAGACTGTAGGGGGGCTGGGGAATCGTTAGATCCCCTGCTTTGGCCAGGTAGTTGGTGACGAGGAAGCACCGTGGGCCGGCGCGTTGTGATGAAACTTCCAGTCGTCTGCGATGTCCGGCCGGACGCGTTGAATCCTGTGTTTCAGTCTTTTTTAGTTCACTTTCAACGTAAAATTTAGCATTCACAGTTGTACCAGGCGGTACAAACTCGTGATGAACCAGTCCTTTGATATCTAAAAATGCAATGAGCATCGTCTTGATTTTGGATCTGCTCATCCTTGCCTTCTTGGGGCGAGGGGACGCCAATCTATGCCACTCTGATGATTGTCTTTTCGTCTCCGGGTTGTACTCGAACACCGAAGATTCGTCACCCGTAATGCCATTGAAAAAATCTGGATCACTTTTGCACATGTTCAGATTAAACCAAATAAATAAATCTTAAAAGCTTTCCAATTACACTTCAAACATACTATGTATAATTTTATATGTATAATGTTCCCAAAGAATTTTCGAAAAACTTATTTAGGGATACGCATGTAACAACATTTATTTATAGATGTAAAAATTAAATGATGTAATGTGCCAACAGAAATGTGACGATGACTCAGAAACATCAAACTGGATAGCAGCCAACACCAAGGAGTGCCCCAAGTGTAATGTGACTATAGAGAAGGATGGCGGGTGTAACCACATGGTGTGCAAGAACCAGAACTGTAAGACTGACTTCTGCTGGGTGTGCCTTGGGCCATGGGAACCTCACGGCAGCTCCTGGTACAACTGCAACAGGTAACCAATCTTGTTGTTCAACCTACCAACCTGCTCATTCATTCTACCGCTAAAGTAAGCTCTATATATATCTAAACAGTACCAATGAAAATCTCGTCATTGTGATATATGTCGGATTTTCAAATTACATATGTATAGTGAAACCTCATAATTGCGTCCCCTGCAATTTGCGTTTTTCTGCAATTTATGTTTAATTTTTGTAGTCCCATTGAGTTTGGAATTTTTTAGTACATTAAAAACCCAGTTTTACATTTTTTCCCCTCAGTTGACGTCGGAGAAATTTTAAATCTACACTGAAAACTGACGGCTCGACAGTTTAAAGTTAGTTTGTATCATTATACCAACTTTTTTTTATAGAAGTTGTAATTTTAAAGACAGTTTAAGGTGTTTTGCCGCCATTTTCGTATTTTTGACAACTCAAGGGTCTGAAGTTAGTCTCTAATCATTATACTAACTTGTTGGTAAGTTAAATCGATAAAAAATATTTCCGCCATTTTTGTGTTTTATTTTACTGTAATTTTGCAGTTTATTTTTTTTACGAACATTTATTGCCGCCATTTTCATGTTTTAGTTGTAATTTTAAAGATGGTTTGTTGTGTTTTACAGACTTTTATTATTGATGAATATGATATTCTAAAAGTTGCAATAAAAAAATTAATCACACATTGCTGCATAATTTTTTTTAATAAAAAATAATTTTCTGAATTATTTTTTTTCACTACCCTCCATTTACATTTTTGTTTGTCGGTCCCTTAAAAACCTAATTTAGGGTTTTTTCTGTACATCATTAGGTGGATAAATTTGATAACTAACATTAAACTGGGTAAGTCTGTGTCCAGGCGGATTAAGGATACAGTTCTGTGTGTAAAATAGAACCATTGCCCTTGACAAATCTGAACGGTTTTTTTTACTTAATGGCTACTTTAAGTACTGGTTAGTGTGTTTGCCTACAATGCCTAAGGTCTCAGGTTCGATCCTCGGCAAAGTTGATGTTAAATATTTATTAGATTGGTAGTTTTCTTACTGTAATATTTCATAGTGCCTCTAGACTGGCACCTGAAGCGTAAGACTGATCATTTCGCATTCATGTTTATTGTAAACGGTCACCGATTGGCTGCAATTGGAGTACTAATGCAGTTCCCTATGCACCATTAAGTGTGGATAAAGGAATGGCGATGAAATCAATATTACAAATGCGTGCACAATCACTTATCCGGTTTATAACAAAATGTGATTACCAAATTGTTATATTAAGTTATGATTTCGTATGATGGTGATGGATAATATAGTTGTATGGTTTATTTGCAGATATGATGAAGATGAAGCTAAAGCTGCCCGCGATGCGCAGGAACGCTCCCGCTCGGCACTGCAGCGTTATCTCTTCTACTGCAACCGGTACATGAACCACATGCAGAGTCTCCGCTTCGAGTCCAAGCTTTATGCTTCCGTCAAGGAGAAGATGGAGGAGATGCAACAACACAACATGAGCTGGATCGAGGTAATGATCGATTCCTCAATGTGTGGCCATAACTTGAGCATCTAGGTATTAGTTTATTTTAAATCTGTCGACAAGTTAATTAAAGGACCCTCGTCGATTGATATGTTAATTATATGTAATGTAAGAGCAAACGCTACACTATTATATACAGCCCAAAATTTTCTTTCAAATGAATTATTTTGTTTTACTTTTGGTGCTCATTTTGAAATTTGACAAAAAACAGGCGCAAATTATGTTTTTTATCTAGAAATATTGATTGAAATTATGATTTATTTTCAGGTACAATTCCTAAAGAAAGCTGTGGACATCCTGTGTCTGTGCAGGCAGACCCTGATGTACACGTACGTGTTCGCGTACTACCTGCGCAAGAACAACCAGTCCGTAATATTCGAGGACAACCAGAGGGACCTGGAGAGTGCCACCGAGACCCTCTCCGAGTACCTGGAGAGAGACATCACGTCTGAAAACTTAGCCGATATTAAACAGAAAGTGCAAGATAAATACAGGTCAGTTGCCATGTGTTTATATTTCATTTGTACATTTACACTGAAACCTCTTTACACGGTTTTGAAATAACACAATATAAGGATGTGTAATAGTAATATAATTACTAGGCGCAGAGAGGTATGCACTAGAAAAGGGTGAGGGTGAATGATCTCTGTTCCTATATTTTTTTTATCGTACAGTGAAACCCCAAAATTACCCCCACAATTTGCGGTCTTCTCGCAACTTACATATCATTTTTGAAGTCCCATTGAATTTAGATTTGTTTACTATATTTAAAACCCAGCTTTATGTTATTTTTTCTCGCCATCAATGTCAGAAAAATTTGCTATTCGCGCTGAAAACTGACAGCTCTGAAGTTAGTCTCTATCATTATAACAATTTTTTTGTCGGAGAAATTTGTAATTTTTAAGACAGTTTATTGTGTTTTGTGGACAGCTTAAGTAAGAGTCTGAAGTTAGTCTCTAATCATTATTCCTACTTGTTGGTAAGTTAAATCAATAGACAAAACCAAGAAATCGTCAGTTTATTTTTATTGTGTTTTATGAACATTTACTGCCGTCATTTTCGTGTTTTATTTGTAATTTTAAAGATGGTTTATTACCATGTAGAAATCCACAGATATCATTAAGAAGACGTTTGTTTAAGGAATTGCTAAATCAACTTTGCATTAGTTAATGAAGAAAAGTGATGTTAAGTTTCATCCATATAATGTTTAAACAGTGCAAAAATTCAACAATAATGATTATAAAAAAATATTAACTTATGCCGAAAGAATGTTAAGGACTTTTTCTTCGGAAACATGACAAAGTAACATCTTTTGCAGCGATGGAGCACATTTTCATCTTTCATGTTATCCATTCTTCAAGTTCATACAACCCGAAGGAAATACACAAAAGACCATTGCGTAGCCAGGAGGTAACTGTTTGGTGCCCTATTTCTGGTAGAGGAATGAGTGGCCCTTTATAATTATCGTGGCCAAGCGGTGACAGTAAATTCTGAGATATATTGTGGGATGATCAACGGGTTTTTTTAAAAGAAGTTTGCAAAAGTCCTTTCTTCAACAGAAACAGCTGGTTTCAACAAGGTGGCACCACTGCATGCGTCTATGGATGTTGTAAGAGAAGTGATCTCTAAAAAAAGTGATCCCCCGGTTTGGTGACATCTCCTGTCCCGCGTAATTGCCTGATCTAAGTCCATGCAACTTTTTTTTGCGGGGCTACTCTAAGAGCATTGTTTACCAAAACCAACCAAAAAAATATACAGACCGAGGTCGCAAGGCAAGGTCACATTTCGAGCAGTCTCTGCTAATTATTATATGCTCTGTTATTAAAAATATATATGAAAGATTGGAAAAGCACTTGCTTCTTAAAGGTTGGCATTTAGAAAATGTTGTCTTCCAAAAATAAAATTGAGAATTTCAAAAATAATTTGTTGATTTATCATTTTTTTAGTTTATAATATGTGTTATTTTTTTGCAGATATTGTGAAAACAGGCGTAAAGTTCTCCTGGAGCACGTGTACGAGGGATACGAGAAGGAGTGTTGGGAATACACCGAGTAAAGGAACTCCTTGTGTGGTGTAAATGTCCTATGTGTATATACTGTAGGCATACTGAATGCTCTATTTCCCCCCTCCCCCATAGCACCCGCGACATTACGCTGAATTGTTCATTCGCCCATATGCTTAGGTCAAATCCCATTGTATCCATCCCCCAACCAAAGTAAACTTTCACTTTTAGTTTTTAACTTAAATCAATCGATTGACCCGTTACTGAAATCTGAATCTCAATACAATTCATTCAATTTAATATTTATTTAAATATATGTAATAACTTGCGGTTTCATTTTGTAAAATAATTCTGCATGTATTAATTAGTTTACAAGTACAGACTTAAATCTACTAAAATCCTACAGTTCTAATTCAATTATCTGCTGATTTATCTGTCTATTGAAAATAGTATAAAAATTTACCTTTTTTTTTTTACTTGGTTTTACTGTATTTTTAACTCGGGGTATTTAAAAATGATTAATGATTTTTTTATCTGTTAAAACATTTATTAGATTGAGTCATTTAAATTCATCGTTTCTTGCAACAAAAACTAAAAAACGCTGGAACGTTTTTTTAACCAAAGTTTCTAGCCCTTTTATAATGTGTTTATCCCACCAGTACGTAAATGGGTAGTGTTTGCGAGTACTGATTTTATGACCATTACAATTGTTCTATCACAATATTATTCTTCACAAAAAAAGCATTTCTCCAAATGAATAGAAAGAGTTTTGCCTTCTCTTATCATAGTTGTTTACTGAAATATATTTGGAAGTAATGAAGGATGGTTCACTTTATTTTATTACTCATTTTTACTAAAGTTTTCCTATGCGTGATTTACATTATTGAATATTTTTTTGTCTTTCATCTATAAATTCTATATATTATTAGTTGTGATATTTATCGTGCAATGGCAAAGCAGTTATGTATTAAAAATATTAAAAAAAACTCAAATTAAATATTACGCCAAATGTATCGACTTTCACTGCTCAATATTTTTTGGTAATGAAATATGAACAGTCCAGTCACATAATTCTAATTGAAATTATATACATAAATGCGTATGTTTTTAGTGTTGACCATTTTCAAAAAATTAACCAACGATAAAAGCTGTTTTTATTTCATCTAGATACGTATTAGAAGCAAACTTAAAAATCTCTAGTTATTCATGACAAAATAAACTATACATAAAAACCCACCTACCTAAAAATAGCGTAATTCAAACCCGTCTCTAAATCTTGCAAAAACAGATTTCAATTATACTACTTGACACCACAAACTTAGCATTCTCCATTGAGTTGGTGAAGCATAATTATTAGAAATCTCTATTTTCTTTTCAAAGTTTTTGCAAATATCTCGGTAACTCCTTCGATGGAGAGTTGTAAGTTTGCTTCTAATAATGTTTGATTCAAATGTAATTCTACCATGAAATGTCGGTCTTTAAATTTTAATTGATAATTAGTTTATATTATGTATGTACTAAACATGTTGGAAATAAATACATTCGAAGAACCATTTAAATGCCGAAGGGAAGGCAAAAGAGAGTTAATACAAGCTCTCGATACTCTTATACCCGTATGCAGAGACAAAACTTAAGGTGAGGAAAGTACATTCTATTGTTTTCACCTTCGGGTTATTTTCCGCGTTTGAGATTAGAATGTACTTTTCTCACCTTAAGTTTTGTCTCTGCATACGGGTATTAAAGGAAACCTACAATTTTACTCACATCTGTGTTTAGAAATGTCACTAATTTAATGAGGTTTTGTTTGTATTGTAAGGTTATCTTAGTAGAAACTTCAGTGTGATGCGCAGATTAAATTGTGTGATGTTAGTAATTCAGTTTCCAATATTACCCCTGGCAAAAATGATGCCTTCTTGATCAATATGTTCTCGTTCGGTTGATTTCTCGCCTTGAATTCATCACCTCGCAAATTACTTATTTAAGTGCAATAAAATGTGTTTTTCTTTTTTAAAATATTAAAAATACAATAAAAAGTGCATTATTTCATCCATATGCCTTTTCTTCTAAATTAATGTTTTAAAATAATTTCTTTTATTGCTTTTCAGTGTCTGATTTTCCTTCATTCGAGTCAGATTATATACGACCCATGTATGTATTATTATACTGAATTATAATCCCATTATATATTTAAAGAAATATATGTATTTTGGTATTTTACCGGGATTTTTTTTCTGTAATGTACTCTGTATCCACTGCACTTTTTATTTCTTAAAATATTCGACTTGCGTGATATAACATACTGAATAATGGATTTTGAGTACATATAATAATGTTTTGAGTTTGTCCAAATTTTTGTAGAGATGTAGTATGTAGGTGAAATAATTCAATCAAATGAATCTCACCCGCAACAATAAAGGTTTCAGCTCTTTTACTTTAAAAACGTCAACAGATGGAAGAGTCGATGGAATATAGATGTTCAAATATAGGCAAAATGGTGAATGTTACTCAGTGTGTAAAGTGGCCACTTAAACCAGCCAATGACAGTTCATAAGCCCTACGGATGCCTAGACTTCTAAATTCCCTTTTGTAAAATGTTCTTCATGTCTGTTGTAATATGTTGAGTACATATTTTAAATAAATATGTTAGGAATGACTAACTAGTATGAACTGTCAATTTTAAAAATTTAGGATCCAGATTTAATTCTCATCAATAAAAATTTCTTTGATCTGGATGAATTTTTGATTTGATTTGCATTCTTATCGATTACGTTTTTTATCAATTCACTTTGAATACTTGGGTACTATATATTTATTTATCTTTAACTTGGACCAATATTGTAAACTAAATTACTGCACTTACGATTTTTGTGCATCTTTGATCGAAATAATGTCCATTCTTTAAGTTGTTATACAGTAGTGATTTTATTAAGCATCACAATTGTTGTCGTCCTAATTATTTTATTGGAAGATTGTTTTTTTATGTTCACATACTATTTACAGTTATAGAAATATTCGGTTATTAGACAGAGCTATGCCACATTACATTTAAAGAAAGTATATATTAGGCATAAAAAAATATTTTTAAATTTTATTATACCTAAATATTTTTAAAACATCTAGAAATACACTTTATGAATACCCCCATACAAATACTGATTATATTTTATAGCCTATTTTACTGGCTTCAGTTTGAAAATTTGTTTTTAAAAATGCTGTTTTTTTTCTCTCTAAAAAAGTTTATTTAGTATAAATTTTAAAAACTCGAATCCTCGTTAGCATGTGATTTTATTTTCTTGACAGATAAATACTATGGATCGATATAAATACATATTATTTTTTTAAAGAGAATGTGTAATCCATAATAACGGACAATTGGAATAGCTCGACGGGATAAAATTGTCGAACAAACCCGCACATATATTATCTGGGAATGAAGATTTTACTGTTTTTAATTTTTAATACATAATATATGTGAATGTTAATCTGAATTTTCGGAGTAAGATTTTTACTTATTGTACGATTTCTGAACTCGTAGCTCCAGGTGGCGTAAATGCTTTATTCTTAGATGTAAAGAAATTCTGGATGTTAATATATGTATATAAATGTATTTTATAGTAAAAGTCTTATTTCTGAAATTCATCAAAATGATTCTGTTAATTAAATTCATCGGTCTCATAGATGACGATAAGCAACATATGGTATATAATGTTATATTATATAGTTTTGCAAGATGCAAGGTAAATATTTAGTGACACAGCACACAGATCGATGCCAAATATCTTTAAGATAAATAGAAATTTTAATTTGTCGAAACAGTTTGTAGATCGTGAAAAATATTTTAAATGTTTGGTTTTGACATTTTGAATCCAAAAGCTACTTAACTCGTTCTGTAATGTAACAAAAGACTTTGGGAGTTTTGAGAAACACAATACGAATGAAGTTTAATAATAATTCCTGAATAAACGCTGATTTTTATAAAAATTATATTTGTTTTTCAAATGTTCCTTTCCTTTTCCTGTGTTCCAATAGGAAATGGCTGATTTGATTTGACAAAATAACACTCGCTCGTAAATTATTTCCTTGCGCTGTTTTAGAAGTGGCTTATTGAAATGATTTATTTCCCTCACTGTCGTATTCATATAAACGCATAAAAGCAAATTTACATTATACGCAAGTGGATTGAAAAAAAGATTTATCGTATTACAAAGCATCTATGTTCTATTTAATATATATGTAATGTTATTATTTTTTTAATAAAATGTGGCTATTTTTTATTGCTATGTAATGTTACAAAAACGCTTCGAACGTAATACTGCCATCATGAGCCAAAAAGCAACATTTTATCAAAAATTGCAAAATGAATGAGGTAATGGTTCTATAAGAAATTTCAAACCATTTGATATAACTTTGATGGGCGGACATTAAGAGTATAACATCAAAAGTGTGATTTTTCAAGAGATCAAAAAACATGTTATTATCAACCCAATTATTTAGCCACAGAACTCATATTTTGCAAAATGGGTTATTTACAGATCATTTTATCTGTGTAACCAACCACATTAAAATAATTTGTACAAATAAAAGAAATATTCCAGATATACTACTCGAATCATTAAAAATGGGACAGAAATGAATCTACTTATACTACTAGAACTAACTTGAAATAATTTTTAGCAAGTGGTGATTAGAACCCATTACGAATATTATGAGAGAACAATAATACATCTTTTATGGCCGGACATAAGAGTACAACGGCCAAGGTGTGATTTTTCAAGAGAGCAAAAAACATGGCATTATCAACCCAATTATTTAGCTACAGAACTCATATTTCGCAAAATGGGTTATTATTTACAGTTCATTTCATCTGTGTAACCGCATTAGAGTACTTGAACCATTGAAGATGGGACAGAAATGAGTCTACTTATACGACTAGAACTAACTTGCGCTATTCGTACCACTCAATGAATGATAGAAATGAGTCTACTTATACTACTGAGCCCATATTGTACTATTTGTGCCACTGAAAATATGACACAAATGCGCATACTTATTTTATCAAAACCAAAGTTTAACAGACACAAAGTTGTTTATTTAGGGAATTTTTCTCATAGAAATCGTAAAATGAACAAACACCCTGTTATACTCTTGTGTAAAGATGAATCAATAAGCAGTAAAAAAAAAATTCAGTAGGGAAAATGATAGACGTAATGTTTTATCAAGTTTTTGAAGCAATAACACAGTACCTAAAGATTCATAAGCAAAAACAGATGTAGATAATAATATGACACATACTGGTTTTATGCTTAGAAATAATGAACATACTGCGTTTTTACTTATGATTATTTACAGTTTTGAAAAATTTAAATAAAGTTAATAAATATTAAAAAGTGTCCTATCTCAAAATGTGAGTTTTGCAAATAGCTCTGCTGCCTTTTTGCTTATGAGGGCAGAATGCGTGTAACTTAGGTCTTCTGTAATGTGTACTTTCATAGTCTGCCAAGTACATATTTTTTGCTTCTAAATTTATTTACCCATCTTTAGTAAATACATGTGTACTATATATAGCTGTCAGATGACTATACTAAACTCGTTTTACTAATGAAACCATTTTTAAATGTTTTAATTTCCTGTAGTAGCAGAAGAAAAGTAGTTGGTAAAAAACATTAAGTATATTTGATAAATTCAACATAATGTCATGTTTGTATAACACAAGAATGGTCTTCCAATTTCACTGTAAATAAATGACAACAATTTCATTGGCAGTGTGATTTTATTTATGTATTAGAAAGTTACGCACAAACCTCTTGTGTATGTGTTTGGAACAATATTGCTCCTTTGTGGCCCTCCAAAAGATATGGATTTATTTTAATAAGAAGTTTCAATAAACATCCTTTTTGAAAAAATCTTTGGAGAGCTGCTGATGCATTTTTTGGGTTTCGTTAATTCAATAACTCTTTCTTAGACATTTTAATCTGTATTGCAATGTCTATTATCTGGGTTCATGAAAAACAGGTTGGATAGCAACTCTTATTTCATAATGTCCTATTTTGGTAGCTAATTAGGCATGATAATGAATGATTAAATTTGATCTATTATATACAAACCCACGTACTTCAAAAACAGCTTCTCTACTAGAACAAAAGTTACTAACCTTTTACTAGTCACCGAGTAATCTTCCTGCGTAAGAGACAAGAAACACAATAAAAGTCTGATGTAAAGCAGTCAAGTTCTATATTTATCGTTACTTAGTTTATTTTGTACAAACTTCAACAATATGTATAATAATAATAATAGTAATTTAATTAAATACTCTATAATTCTGTTATATTTTGTTAATAAAAGTGAACTTATAAGGCGTCTGTCTGTTACAGTAATGCAACGGTTTCCTTAAAACGTCTCCAAATAAAATTTACAAAGGCCATAACCGATCAGATCTAACAAAAACGAAATTTATAAATTTTTCCGAAACAATTATTGTCTAAAAACAATATTTTGTGCAAAACATAGTAAACATAATGTACGTTGAGACCGCATAAGCCGGATGTTCCGCGAGAGTTCTCAACTCGTCGGGGAAGGTAGAGGGGAGAACTCTCCGGTACGAGAGGGTCCTTAAAGCTGAATGGCTATACTATCACCGCACCCACCGTCCCATTAGTCCATCGGGAATAATACAAAACAAAGCCAAGAGTTGGTGGGACGACTTAATTTAATAATTAACCATCACAAAAGCAAGCGATTAAGATGGTGTAAAATGACAAAGGTTTTGTGAATGGAACACAGTGCCGCCGATCTATCCGAGTGTCGGATGTATATTCATATTCTAGTGTTCTTCCGTCAGGGTGGGCAGACCGCACCGACATTTCCATGGAAGATTATAAAAAGATTTGTATAAATATTAATTAATCAGATGTATGCAGCCGAGATAATAAATGACAAACGTTTAAATCCATCAATAGAAGGATAGCTTTTGTTTGCACACCAAGCTTTATTTATACGCGGTATTCCTCATACTCATTACCCATATATAACCTACTTTGCATGTTTCATATAAAGGATCTGGTATGTAGACGTAAACATTACGCCCGTCAGCGGGCAGCAGTAGCTTCACTCGAGAGAGCGCCGAGTGCCGAGTAGCCGACGCATTTCGCCCTCGAAGCTCGCGGCTACGTTTCGTGCCGTTATTTATTTTGTTACAAAAATATAGTCGACTAAATAATTCACAATCTAGCAGACGGGAACCGCGATTATAGTTCGTAATGATAAGTTCGCGGTTCACTGCGGCCGCGTCGCTTGCACGCACGGGGGCCTGTGGCGTGAACGCGGGGAGCCCTCGGGGGAAGTCGAGCCCCCGACTACCACAGAACATCCTCTAGGTACAATTTACATTTACTCCCATTCATTTATTGCTCAGTGAACTGCGTCTAAGATTCTTCATTACGCAGTATCAAGGTACGGGGGCGGTTTATAACAATAAAAACATTATATTCAATATAAAAGCTAGCGGGGAAGGCTCGCGTCCCCCTCGGGTCACAGCTGGTGCTGCTCGGCCTGCAGCACCACCTTGTGGCCGGCGCCCGCCGCCAGCACCGTAGTGTCGCGCGCCTCGTCTGGCGAGCGCACGGGAGCGGGCGCGTCCTCCCCCTCCCCCTCGCCTTCTGTCTCGCCCTCCTCGCGCCGCTTGTGGCGCCGCCACGCGTGCTGGATGAGGCGCGCGCAGTACTCCTCGCGCTGCCGCCACAGCGTGGAGGACACGGGCTCGTAGCCCACCTCGTCGGGCCGCGTGTTCACCTCGGCCAGCTCACCCGTCTCCTCGATGGGGTTGCCCTTGCGCGCGAAGAAGTCCTTGGTGAGCGCGTCCAGGATGTCCACGCAGAACATGGTGTCCCCCTTGCAGATGGGGATGTCCATGGACACAATCTTGTACTTGTTGGGCTTGTGGATCTGCAGCGGCGGCTCCAACACATCCAGGAAGTCCGACAGCTGGTCGAAGCGGATGTACTGCGTACCGTCCGGATCGAACTGTTGCCAGATTTCATAATACATGTCGTAGTCATCATCCGTCAGCCCCTCCTGTACGTCCTCCGTAGCCTGGGAGTAGTTCTCCAAGATGACAGCGATGTACATGTTGATAACGATGAGGAAGCTGATGACAAGGTAGGACAGGAGGTACGTGATACCGATGGTAGCGGAGCCGCAGTCTCCCGCTATACCGCGCTCGTTATCCGGCAGGGAGCAGTTCTCCTCGTTTATTATTCCATCCAGTACCGAGTCCCAACCTGCCGATGTTGACATCTGAAACAAGTTTATAGAGTGATTTGTTAGAATCGTCATTCCTATATTGATTAGAAGATATCGACCATGTTCAGGTCGAAGGCTCGCCACAATTCTACAATTAATAAAAAAGCGATCCCATTATTTCAAATCATCAGGTTACTGGAACAAGTCGGTAACTAACATTTTACTAGTTGCGAGATATTGTACTTTTAAAGTTAAAAGTTTAAATTTTAATAAAACAGCAAGTTGAATATTATAAACCATTCTTTTTTTGTAATTATAAAATACCAAATTTTTTAGATACTTTAAAGATTATTTGATGCCAGTTATTAAGACATCTTATTTTTTGAAAATTTGTAGTTACCAACTTGTTCGTGAAACCTGTAAAAACCAATTGCGTGGGTTGTATACACATTCTGGCAAAAGGATTTGCTTTTTCAGAATTGTGGTTAGAAACCATTGACCTGAACACGGTCAATATTTAATACGCATAGAATACATCAGTGATTCATTATATAATATTATTATTGATAATCTAATTAGTAAATGTCAGCCTCGTGCTGTAATGGTCAGCGCATTAGCCTACAATGCAACAGGTCTCGACGTGGTTGATATGAAATATTTATTTAAAAGGGTGTTTTTACACTAGAATATTTCATAGTACCTAAGGCGTAAGACTGATCCATCTTACCTTCATGTAACAAAAATGATTAAGGTACACTGCGATTTGTGTACCGATTCAGTGCCCTATGCACCATTAGGTGTGGAAAGGGAATGATGATGATGAATTATTTTATTGAAAAAAGGTTTTTAATTAATGTTTACTCACTTGAAAAAGCAATATCATGCTCTGTCCAAATGTTTTGAAGTTATACACGTCATCCAGTCCGCTCTTATCCTTGACGTGCATGAAGAAAGACATGCCAAATATGGCGAAAATGAACATGACCAAGAAGAGCAGAAGGCAGATGTTAAATAGAGCGGGAAGCGACATGGCGAGGGCGAACAGCAAGGTTCGGATTCCCTTGGCACCCTTCACCAGGCGTAGTACTCTGCCCACCTTGGCCACCCTCACAACCCTCAGTAATGTTGGAGATACAAAATACTTCTCTATGAGATCACTGAGGACCAAGCCTGCAAACAAAAATACATTAAAAAATTGTGATTCCACTAGA